>NC_092380.1:47926203-48130614 GCF_030028105.1 Mobula birostris | reverse complement strand
AGTGTCAGTGTCACTGGGGATGGGGAGTGAGTGTCGGTGTCACTGGGGGACGAGGAGTGAGTGTCGGTATCACTGTGGGACGGGGAGGGAGTGTCGGTGTCACTGAGGATGGGGAGTGAGTGTCGGTGTCACTGGGGGACGGGGAGCGAGTGTCGGTGTCACTGGGGACGGGGAGAGAGTGTCGGTGTCACTGGGGGATGGGGAGTGAGTGTCGGTGTCACTGGGGGACGAGGAGTGAGTGTCGGTGTCACTGGGGACGGGGAGAGAGTGTCGGTGTCACTGGTGGATGGGGAGTGAGTGTCGGTGTCAATGGGTGACGGGGAGTGAGTGTCGGTGTCACTCTGGATGGGGAGAGAGTGTCTGTGTCACTGGGGGACGGGGTGAGAGTGTCCGTGTCACTGGGGGATGGGGAGAGAGTGTTATTGTCATTAGGGACAGTGAGTGAATGTCAGTGTCACTGGGGGACCGGGAGGGAGTGTCTGTGTCACTGGGATTGGGGAGAGAGTGTCGGAGTTTCTGGGTATCGGGGACTGTGTGTCGGAGTCACTGGCAGACGGTGAGAGAGTGTCGGTGTCACTGGGGGACAGGGAGTGAGTGTCTGTGTCACTGGGGGACGGGGAGTGAGTGTCGGTGTCTCTGGGGAAGGGGAGTGAGTGTCAGTGTCACTTGGGGATTGGGAGTGAGTGTCGGTGTCACTGGGGGACAGGGAGAGAGTGTCGGTGTCACTGAGGATGGGGAGTGACTGTCAGTGTCTCTGGGGGACGGGGAGTGAGTGTCGGTGTCACTGGGGTACGGAGAGTGAGTGTCAGTGTCACTGGGGACGGGGAGTGAGTGTTGGTGTCACTGGGGGATGAGGAGTGAGTGTCGGTATCACTGGGGGACGAGGAGGGAGTGTCGGTGTCTCTGGGGGACGGGGAGTGAGTGTCAGTGTCACTGGGGATGGGGAGTGAGTGTCGGTGTCACTGGGGGACGAGGAGTGAGTGTCGGTATCACTGGGGGACGGGGAGGGAGTGTCGGTGTCACTGAGGATGGGGAGTGAGTGTCAGTGTCTCTGGGGGACGGGGAGTGAGTGTCGTTGTCACTGGGGGACGGGGAGGGAGTGTCAGTGTCACTGGGGACGGGGAGTGTGTGTCGGTGTCACTGGGGGACAAGGAGTGAGTGTCGGTATCACTGGGGGACGGGGAGGGAGTGTCGGTGTCACTGAGGATGGGGAGTGAGTGTCGGTGTCACTGGGGGACGGGGAGCGAGTCTAGGTGTCACTGGGGAAGAGGAGTGAGTGTCGGTATCACTGTGGGACGGGGAGGGAGTGTCGGTGTCACTGAGGATGGGGAGTGAGTGTCGGTGTCACTGAGGATGGGGAATGAGTGTCAGTGTCTCTAGGGGACGGGGATTGAGTGTCGGTGTCACTGGGGGATGGGGAGTGAGTGTCAGTGTCACTGGGGATGGGGAGTGAGTGTCGGTGTCACTGGGGGACGAGGAGTTAGTGTCGGTATCACTGTGGGACGGGGAGGGAGTGTCGGTGTCACTGAGGATGGGGAGTGAGTGTCGGTGTCACTGGGGGACGGGGAGCGAGTGTCGGTGTCACTGGGGACGGGGAGAGAGTGTCGGTGTCACTGGGGGATGGGGAGTGAGTGTCGGTGTCACTGGGGGACGAGGAGTGAGTGTCGGTGTCACTGGGGACGGGGAGAGAGTGTCGGTGTCACTGGTGGATGGGGAGTGAGTGTCGGTGTCAATGGGTGACGGGGAGTGAGTGTCGGTGTCACTCTGGATGGGGAGAGAGTGTCTGTGTCACTGGGGGACGGGGAGTGAGTGTCGGTGTCACTGGGGGACAGGAAGAGAGTGTCAGTGTCACTGGGGGACGGGGTGAGAGTGTCCGTGTCACTGGGGGATGGGGAGAGAGTGTTATTGTCATTAGGGACAGTGAGTGAATGTCAGTGTCAGTGGGGGACCGGGAGGGAGTGTCTGTGTCACTGGGATTGGGGAGAGAGTGTCGGAGTTTCTGGGTATCGGGGACTGTGTGTCGGAGTCACTGGCAGACGGTGAGAGAGTGTCGGTGTCACTGGGGGACAGGGAGTGAGTGTCTGTGTCACTGGGGGACGGGGAGTGAGTGTCGGTGTCTCTGGGGAAGGGGAGTGAGTGTCAGTGTCACTTGGGGATTGGGAGTGAGTGTCGGTGTCACTGGGGGACAGGGAGAGAGTGTCGGTGTCACTGAGGATGGGGAGTGACTGTCAGTGTCTCTGGGGGACGGGGAGTGAGTGTCGGTGTCACTGGGGTACGGAGAGTGAGTGTCAGTGTCACTGGGGACGGGGAGTGAGTGTCGGTGTCACTGGGGGATGAGGAGTGAGTGTCGGTATCACTGGGGGACGAGGAGGGAGTGTCGGTGTCTCTGGGGGACGGGGAGTGAGTGTCAGTGTCACTGGGGATGGGGAGTGAGTGTCGGTGTCACTGGGGGACGAGGAGTGAGTGTCGGTATCACTGGGGGACGGGGAGGGAGTGTCGGTGTCACTGAGGATGGGGAGTGAGTGTCAGTGTCTCTGGGGGACGGAGAGTGAGTGTCGTTGTCACTGGGGGACGGGGAGGGAGTGTCAGTGTCACTGGGGACGGGGAGTGAGTGTCTGTGTCACTGGGGGACAAGGAGTGAGTGTCGGTATCACTAGGGGACGGGGAGGGAGTGTCGGTGTCACTGAGGATGGGGAGTGAGTGTCGGTGTCACTGGGGGACGGGGAGCGAGTGTCGGTGTCACTGGGGACGGGGAGAGAGTGTCTGTGTCACTGGGGGATGGGGAATGAGTGTCGATGTCACTGGGGGACGGGGAGGGAGTGTCGGTGTCACTGGGATTGGGGAGTGAGTGTCGGTGTCACTGGGGGACGGGGAGGGAGTGTCGGTTAGTGACGGTGAGTGAGTGTCGGTGTCACTGGGGGACGGGGAGGGAGTGTCGGTGTCACTGAGGATGGGGAGTGAGTGTCGGTGTCTCTGGGGGATGGGGAGTGAGTGCCAGTGTCACTTGGGGATGGGGAGTGAGTGTCGGTGTCAGTGGGGGACAGGGAGAGAGTGTCGGTGTCACTGGGGGACGGGGAGTGAGTGTTGTTGTCACTGGGGGATGGGGATTTAGTGTCCGTGTCCCTGGGTGATGTGGAGTGAGTGTCGGTGTCACTGGGGGACGAGGAGTGAGTGTCGGTATCACTGGGGGACGAGGAGGGAGTGTCGGTGTCACTGAGGATGGGGAATGAGTGTCAGTGTCACTAGGGGACGGGGATTGAGTGTCGGTGTCACTGGGGGACGGGGAGTGAGTGTCAGTGTCACTGGGGATGGGGAGTGAGTGTCGGTGTCACTGGGGGACGAGGAGTGTGTGTCGGTATCACTGTGGGACGGGGAGGGAGTGTCGGTGTCACTGGGGACGGGGAGAGAGTGTCGGTGTCACTGGGGGATGGGGAGTGAGTGTCGGTGTCACTGGGTGACGAGGAGTGAGTGTCGGTGTCACTGGGGACGGGGAGAGAGTGTCGGTGTCACTGGTGGATGGGGAGTGAGTGTCGGTGTCAATGGGTGACGGGGAGTGAGTGTCGGTGTAACTCTGGATGGGGAGAGAGTGTCTGTGTCACTGGGGGACGGGGAGTGAGTGTCGGTGTCACTGGGGGACAGGAAGAGAGTGTCAGTGTCACTTGGGGACGGGGTGAGAGTGTCGGTGTCACTGGGGGATGGGGAGAGAGTGTTATTGTCATTAGGGACAGTGAGTGAATGTCAGTGTCACTGGGGGACCGGGAGGGAGTGTCTGTGTCACTGGGATTGGGGAGAGAGTGTCGGAGTTTCTGGGTATCGGGGACTGTGTGTCGGAGTCACTGGCCGACGGTGAGAGAGTGTCGGTGTCACTGGGGGACGGGGAGTGAGTGTCGGTGTCTCTGGGGAAGGGGAGTGAGTGTCAGTGTCACTTGGGGATTGGGAGTGAGTGTCGGTGTCACTGGGGGACAGGAAGAGAGTGTCGGTGTCACTGGGGGACGAGGAGTGGGTGTCGGTATCACTGGGGGACGGGGAGGGAGTATCGGTGTCACTGAGGATGGGGAGTGACTGTCAGTGTCTCTGGGGGACGGGGAGTGAGTGTCGGTGTCACTGGGGTACGGAGAGTGAGTGTCAGTGTCACTGGGGATGGGGAGTGACTGTCTGTGTCACTGGGGGATGAGGAGTGAGTGTCGGTATCACTGGGGGACGAGGAGGGAGTGTCGGTGTCTCTGGGGGACGGGGAGTGAGTGTCAGTGTCACTGGGGATGGGGAGTGAGTGTCGGTGTCACTGGGGGACGAGGAGTGAGTGTCGGTATCACTGGGGGACGGGGAGGGAGTGTCGGTGTCACTGAGGATGGGGAGTGAGTGTCAGTGTCTCTGAGGGACGAGGAGTGAGTGTCTGTGTCACTGGGGGACGGGGAGTGAGTGTTAGTGTCACTGGGGACGGGGAGTGAGTGTCGGTATCACTGGGGGACGAGGAGTGAGTGTCGGTATCACTGGGGGACGAGGAGGGAGTGTCGGTGTCACTGAGGATGGGGAGTGAGTGTCAGTGTCTCTAGGGGACGGGGATTGAGTGTCGGTGTCACTGGGGGACGGGGAGTGAGTGTCAGTGTCACTGGGGATGGGGAGTGAGTGTCGGTGTCACTGGGGGATGAGGAGTGAGTGTCGGTATCACTGTGGGACGGGGAGGGAGTGTCGGTGTCACTGAGGATGGGGAGTGAGTGTCGGTGTCACTGGGGGACGGGGAGCGAGTGTCGGTGTCACTGGGGACGGGGAGAGAGTGTCTGTGTCACTGGGGGATGGGGAGTGAGTGTCGATGTCACTGGGGGACGGGGAGGGAGTGTCGGTGTCACTGGGATTGGGGAGTGAGTGTCGGTGTCACTGGGGGACGGGGAGGGAGTGTCGGTCAGTGACGGTGAGTGAGTGTCGGTGTCACTGGGGGACGGGGAGGGAGTGTCGGTGTCACTGAGGATGGGGAGTGAGTGTCGGTGTCACTGGGGGACGGGGAGCGAGTCTCGGTGTCACTGGGGAAGGGGAGAGAGTGTCGGTGGCACTGGGGGATGGGGAGTGAGTGTCGGTGTCACTGGGGTACGGAGAGTGAGTGTCAGTGTCACTGGGGACGGGGAGTGAGTGTCGGTGTCACTGGGGGATGAGGAGTGAGTGTCGGTATCACTGGGGGACGAGGAGGGAGTGTCGGTGTCTCTGGGGGACGGGGAGTGAGTGTCAGTGTCACTGGGGATGGGGAGTGAGTGTCGGTGTCACTGGGGGACGAGGAGTGAGTGTCGGTATCACTGGGGGACGGGGAGGGAGTGTCGGTGTCACTGAGGATGGGGAGTGAGTGTCAGTGTCTCTGGGGGACGGGGAGTGAGTGTCGTTGTCACTGGGGGACGGGGAGGGAGTGTCAGTGTCACTGGGGACGGGGAGTGAGTGTCGGTGTCACTGGGGGACAAGGAGTGAGTGTCGGTATCACTGGGGGACGGGGAGGGAGTGTCGGTGTCACTGAGGATGGGGAGTGAGTGTCGGTGTCACTGGGGGACGGGGAGCGAGTCTAGGTGTCACTGGGGAAGGGGAGAGAGTGTCGGTGGCACTGGGGGATGGGGAGTGAGTGTCGGTGTCACTGGGGTACTAGGAGTGAGTGTCGGTGTCACTGGGGACGGGGAGAGAGTGTCGGTGTCACTGGGGGATGGGGAGTGAGTGTCGGTGTCACTGGGGGACGGGGAGGGAGTGTCGGTGTTACTGGGAAAGGGGAGTGAGTGTCGGCGTCACTGGGGGACGGGAATTGAGTGTCGGTCTCACTGGGGACAGGGAGAGCGTGTTGGTGTCACTGAGGATGGGGAGTGAGTGTCGGTGTCACTGGGGGACGGGGAGCGAGTGTCGGTGTCACTGGGGACGGGGAGAGAGTGTCTGTGTCACTGGGGGATGGGGAGTGAGTGTCGATGTCACTGGGGGACGGGGAGGGAGTGTCGGTGTCACTGGGATTGGGGAGTGAGTGTCGGTGTCACTGGGGGACGGGGAGGGAGTGTCTGTTAGTGACAGTGAGTGAGTGTCGGTGTCACTGGGGGACGGGGAGGGAGTGTCGGTGTCACTGAGGATGGGGAGTGAGTGTCGGTGTCTCTGGGGGATGGGGAGTGAGTGCCAGTGTCACTTGGGGATGGGGAGTGAGTGTCGGTGTCACTGGGGGACAGGGAGAGAGTGTCGGTGTCACTGGGGGACGGGGAGTGAGTGTTGTTGTCACTGGGGGATGGGTATTTAGTGTCCGTGTCCCTGGGTGATGTGGAGTGAGTGTCGGTGTCACTGGGGGACGAGGAGTGAGTGTCGGTATCACTGGGGGACGAGGAGGGAGTGTCGGTGTCACTGAGGATGGGGAATGAGTGTCAGTGTCACTAGGGGACGGGGATTGAGTGTCGGTGTCACTGGGGGACGGGGAGTGAGTGTCAGTGTCACTGGGGATGGGGAGTGAGTGTCGGTGTCACTGGGGGACGAGGAGTGAGTGTCGGTATCACTGTGGGACGGGGAGGGAGTGTCGGTGTCACTGAGGATGGGGAGTGAGTGTCGGTGTCACTGGGGGACGGGGAGCGAGTGTCGGTGTCACTGGGGACGGGGAGAGAGTGTCGGTGTCACTGGGGGATGGGGAGTGAGTGTCGGTGTCACTGGGTGACGAGGAGTGAGTGTCGGTGTCACTGGGGACGGGGAGAGAGTGTCGGTGTCACTGGTGGATGGGGAGTTAGTGTCGGTGTCAATGGGTGACGGGGAGTGAGTGTCGGTGTAACTCTGGATGGGGAGAGTGTGTCTGTGTCACTGGGGGACGGGGAGTGAGTGTCGGTGTCACTGGGGGACAGGAAGAGAGTGTCAGTGTCACTTGGGGACGGTGTGAGAGTGTCGGTGTCACTGGGGGATGGGGAGAGAGTGTTATTGTCATTAGGGACAGTGAGTGAATGTCAGTGTCACTGGGGGACCGGGAGGGAGTGTCTGTGTCACTGGGATTGGGGAGAGAGTGTCGGAGTTTCTGGGTATCGGGGACTGTGTGTCGGAGTCACTGGCCGACGGTGAGAGAGTGTCGGTGTCACTGGGGGACAGGGAGTGAGTGTCTGTGTCACTGGGGGACGGGGAGTGAGTGTCGGTGTCTCTGGGGAAGGGGAGTGAGTGTCAGTGTCACTTGGGGATTGGGAGTGAGTGTCGGTGTCACTGGGGGACAGGGAGAGAGTGTCGGTGTCACTGGGGGACGGGGAGTGAGTGTTGGTGTCACTGGGGGATGGGGAGTTAGTGTCCGTGTCCCTGGGTGATGTGGAGTGAGTGTCGGTGTCACTGGGGGACGGGGAGGGAGTGTCGTTGTCACTGGGGAACAGGGAGGGAGTGTCAGTGTCACTGGGGACCGGGAGTGAGTGTCGGTGTCACTGGGGGACGAGGAGTGTGTGTCGGTATCACTGGGGGACGGGGAGGGAGTGTCGGTGTCACTGAGGATGGGGAGTGACTGTCAGTGTCTCTGGGGGACGGGGAGTGAGTGTCGGTGTCACTGGGGTACGGAGAGTGAGTGTCAGTGTCACTGGGGACGGGGAGTGAGTGTCTGTGTCACTGGGGGATGAGGAGTGAGTGTCGGTATCACTGGGGGACGAGGAGGGAGTGTCGGTGTCTCTGGGGGACGGGGAGTGAGTGTCAGTGTCACTGGGGATGGGGAGTGAGTGTCGGTGTCACTGGGGGACGAGGAGTGAGTGTCGGTATCACTGGGGGACGGGGAGGGAGTGTCGGTGTCACTGAGGATGGGGAGTGAGTGTCAGTGTCTCTGGGGGACGAGGAGTGAGTGTCTGTGTCACTGGGGGACGGGGAGTGAGTGTTAGTGTCACTGGGGACGGGGAGTGAGTGTCGGTATCACTGGGGGACGAGGAGTGAGTGTCGGTATCACTGGGGGACGAGGAGGGAGTGTCGGTGTCACTGAGGATGGGGAGTGAGTGTCAGTGTCTCTAGGGGACGGGGATTGAGTGTCGGTGTCACTGGGGTACGGAGAGTGAGTGTCAGTGTCACTGGGGACAGGGAGTGAGTGTCGGTGTCACTGGGGGATGAGGAGTGAGTGTCGGTATCACTGGGGGACGAGGAGGGAGTGTCGGTGTCTCTGGGGGACGGGGAGTGAGTGTCAGTGTCACTGGGGATGGGGAGTGAGTGTCGGTGTCACTGGGGGACGAGGAGTGAGTGTCGGTATCACTGGGGGACGGGGAGGGAGTGTCGGTGTCACTGAGGATGGGGAGTGAGTGTCAGTGTCTCTGGGGGACGGGGAGTGAGTGTCGTTGTCACTGGGGGACGGGGAGGGAGTGTCAGTGTCACTGGGGACGGGGAGTGAGTGTCGGTGTCACTGGGGGACAAGGAGTGAGTGTCGGTATCACTGGGGGACGGGGAGGGAGTGTCGGTGTCACTGAGGATGGGGAGTGAGTGTCGGTGTCACTGGGGGACGGGGAGCGAGTCTAGGTGTCACTGGGGAAGGGGAGAGAGTGTCGGTGGCACTGGGGTACTAGGAGTGAGTGTCGGTGTCACTGGGGACGGGGAGAGAGTGTCGGTGTCACTGGGGGATGGGGAGTGAGTGTCGGTGTCACTGGGGGACGGGGAGGGAGTGTCGGTGTTACTGGGAAAGGGGAGTGAGTGTCGGCGTCACTGGGGGACGGGAATTGAGTGTCGGTGTCACTGGGGACAGGGAGAGAGTGTTGGTGTCACTGAGGATGGGGAGTGAGTGTCGGTGTCACTGGGGGACGGGGAGGGAGTGTCGGTTAGTGACGGTGAGTGAGTGTCGGTGTCACTGGGGGACGGGGAGGGAGTGTCGGTGTCACTGAGGATGGGGAGTGAGTGTCGGTGTCTCTGGGGGATGGGGAGTGAGTGCCAGTGTCACTTGGGGATGGGGAGTGAGTGTCGGTGTCACTGGGGGACAGGGAGAGAGTGTCGGTGTCACTGGGGGACGGGGAGTGAGTGTTGTTGTCACTGGGGGATGGGGATTTAGTGTCAGTGTCACTGGGGATGGGGAGTGAGTGTCGGTGTCACTGGGGGACGAGGAGTGAGTGTCGGTATCACTGTGGGACGGGGAGGGAGTGTCGGTGTCACTGAGGATGGGGACGGTGTCACTGAGGATGGGGAGTGAGTGTCGGTGTCACTGGGGGACGGGGAGCGAGTGTCGGTGTCACTGGGGACGGGGAGAGAGTGTCGGTGTCACTGGGGGATGGGGAGTGAGTGTCGGTGTCACTGGGGGACGAGGAGTGAGTGTCGGTGTCACTGGGGACGGGGAGAGAGTGTCGGTGTCACTGGTGGATGGGGAGTGAGTGTCGGTGTCAATGGGTGACGGGGAGTGAGTGTCGGTGTCACTCTGGATGGGGAGAGAGTGTCTGTGTCACTGGGGGACGGGGAGTGAGTGTCGGTGTCACTGGGGGACAGGAAGAGAGTGTCAGTGTCACTTGGGGACGGGGTGAGAGTGTCGGTGTCACTGGGGGATGGGGAGAGAGTGTTATTGTCATTAGGGACAGTGAGTGAATGTCAGTGTCACTGGGGGACCGGGAGGGAATGTCTGTGTCACTGGGATTGGGGAGAGAGTGTCGGAGTTTCTGGGTATCGGGGACTGTGTGTCGGAGTCACTGGCAGACGGTGAGAGAGTGTCGGTGTCACTGGGGGACAGGGAGTGAGTGTCTGTGTCACTGGGGGACGGGGAGTGAGTGTCGGTGTCTCTGGGGAAGGGGAGTGAGTGTCAGTGTCACTTGGGGATTGGGAGTGAGTGTCGGTGTCACTGGGGGACAGGGAGAGAGTGTCGGTGTCACTGGGGGACGGGGAGTGAGTGTTGGTGTCACTGGGGGATGGGGAGTTAGTGTCCGTGTCCCTGGGTGATGTGGAGTGAGTGTCGGTGTCACTGTGGGACGGGGAGGGAGTGTCGTTGTCACTGGGGAACAGGGAGGGAGTGTCAGTGTCACTGGGGACCGGGAGTGACTGTCGGTGTCACTGGGGGACGAGGAGTGTGTGTCGGTATCACTGGGGGACGGGGAGGGAGTGTCGGTGTCACTGAGGATGGGGAGTGACTGTCAGTGTCTCTGGGGGACGGGGAGTGAGTGTCGGTGTCCCTGGGGTACGGAGAGTGACTGTCAGTGTCACTGGGGATGGGGAGTGAGTGTCGGTGTCACTGGGGGACGAGGAGTGAGTGTCGGTATCACTGTGGGACGGGGAAGGAGTGTCGGTGTCACTGAGGATGGGGAGTGAGTGTCGGTGTCACTGGGGGACGGGGAGCGAGTGTCGGTGTCACTGGGGACGGGGAGAGAGTGTCGGTGTCACTGGGGGATGGGGAGTGAGTGTCGGTGTCACTGGGGGACGAGGAGTGAGTGTCGGTGTCACTGGGGACGGGGAGAGAGTGTCGGTGTCACTGGTGGATGGGGAGTGAGTGTCGGTGTCAATGGGTGACGGGGAGTGAGTGTCGGTGTCACTCTGGATGGGGAGAGAGTGTCTGTGTCACTGGGGGATGGGGAGTGAGTGTCGGTGTCACTGGGGGACAGGAAGAGAGTGTCAGTGTCACTTGGGGACGGGGTGAGAGTGTCGGTGTCACTGGGGGATGGGGAGAGAGTGTTATTGTCATTAGGGACAGTGAGTGAATGTCAGTGTCACTGGGGGACCGGGAGGGAGTGTCTGTGTCACTGGGATTGGGGAGAGAGTGTCGGAGTTTCTGGGTATCGGGGACTGTGTGTTGGAGTCACTGGCAGACGGTGAGAGAGTGTCGGTGTCACTGGGGGACAGGGAGTGAGTGTCTGTGTCACTGGGGGACGGGGAGTGAGTGTCGGTGTCTCTGGGGAAGGGGAGTGAGTGTCAGTGTCACTTGGGGATTGGGAGTGAGTGTCGGTGTCACTGGGGGACAGGGAGAGAGTGTCGGTGTCACTGGGGGACGGGGAGTGAGTGTTGGTGTCACTGGGGGATGGGGAGTTAGTGTCCGTGTCCCTGGGTGATGTGGAGTGAGTGTCGGTGTCACTGGGGGACGGGGAGGGAGTGTCGTTGTCCTGGGGAACAGGGAGGGAGTGTCAGTGTCACTGGGGACCGGGAGTGAATGTCGGTGTCACTGGGGGACGAGGAGTGTGTGTCGGTATCACTGAGGGACGGGGAGGGAGTGTCGGTGTCACTGAGGATGGGGAGTGACTGTCAGTGTCTCTGGGGGACGGGGAGTGAGTGTCTGTGTCACTGGGGGACGGGGAGTGAGTGTCGGTGTCTCTGGGGAAGGGGAGTGAGTGTTAGTGTCACTTGGGGATTGGGAGTGAGTGTCGGTGTCACTGGGGGACAGGGAGAGAGTGTCGGTGTCACTGAGGATGGGGAGTGACTGTCAGTGTCTCTGGGGGACGGGGAGTGAGTGTCGGTGTCACTGGGGTACGGAGAGTGAGTGTCAGTGTCACTGGGGACGGGGAGTGAGTGTCGGTGTCACTGGGGGATGAGGAGTGAGTGTCGGTATCACTGGGGGACGAGGAGGGAGTGTCGGTGTCTCTGGGGGACGGGGAGTGAGTGTCAGTGTCACTGGGGATGGGGAGTGAGTGTCGGTGTCACTGGGGGACGAGGAGTGAGTGTCGGTATCACTGGGGGACGGGGAGGGAGTGTCGGTGTCACTGAGGATGGGGAGTGAGTGTCTGTGTCACTGGGGGACGGGGAGTGAGTGTCGGTGTCTCTGGGGAAGGGGAGTGAGTGTCAGTGTCACTTGGGGATTGGGAGTGAGTGTCGGTGTCACTGGGGGACGGGGAGTGAGTGTCGGTGTCTCTGGGGAAGGGGAGTGAGTGTCAGTGTCACTTGGGGATTGGGAGTGAGTGTCGGTATCACTGGGGGACGGGGAGGGAGTGTCGGTGTCACTGAGGATGGGGAGTGAGTGTCAGTGTCTCTGGGGGACGGGGAGTGTGTGTCGTTGTCACTGGGGGACGGGGAGGGAGTGTCAGTGTCACTGGGGACGGGGAGTGAGTGTCTGTGTCACTGGGGGACAAGGAGTGAGTGTCGGTATCACTGGGGTACGGGGAGGGAGTGTCGGTGTCACTGAGGATGGGGAGTGAGTGTCGGTGTCACTGGGGGACGGGGAGCGAGTCTAGGTGTCACTGGGGAAGGGGAGAGAGTGTCGGTGGCACTGGGGGATGGGGAGTGAGTGTTGGTGTCACTGGGGTACTAGGAGTGAGTGTCGGTGTCACTGGGGACGGGGAGAGAGTGTCGGTGTCACTGGGGGATGGGGAGTGAGTGTCGGTGTCACTGGGGGACGGGGAGGGAGTGTCGGTGTTACTGGGAAAGGGGAGTGAGTGTCGGCGTCACTGGGGGACGGGAATTGAGTGTCGGTGTCACTGGGGACAGGGAGAGAGTGTTGGTGTCACTGAGGATGGGGAGTGAGTGTCGGTGTCACTGGGGGACGGGGAGCGAGTGTCGGTGTCACTGGGGACGGGGAGAGAGTGTCTGTGTCACTGGGGGATGGGGAGTGAGTGTCGATGTCACTGGGGGACGGGGAGGGAGTGTCGGTGTCACTGGGATTGGGGAGTGAGTGTCGGTGTCACTGGGGGACGGGGAGGGAGTGTCGGTTAGTGACGGTGAGTGAGTGTCGGTGTCACTGGGGGACGGGGAGGGAGTGTCGGTGTCACTGAGTATGGGGAGTGAGTGTCGGTGTCTCTGGGGGATGGGGAGTGAGTGCCAGTGTCACTTGGGGATGGGGAGTGAGTGTCGGTGTCACTGGGGGACAGGGAGAGAGTTTCGGTGTCACTGGGGGACGGGGAGTGAGTGTTGTTGTCACTGGGGGATGGGGATTTAGTGTCCGTGTCCCTGGGTGATGTGGAGTGAGTGTCGGTGTCACTGGGGGACGAGGAGTGAGTGTCGGTATCACTGGGGGACGAGGAGGGAGTGTCGGTGTCACTGAGGATGGGGAATGAGTGTCAGTGTCACTAGGGGACGGGGATTGAGTGTCGGTGTCACTGGGGGACGAGGAGTGAGTGTCGGTATCACTGTGGGACGGGGAGGGAGTGTCGGTGTCACTGGGGACGGGGAGAGAGTGTCGGTGTCACTGGGGGATGGGGAGTGAGTGTCGGTGTCACTGGGTGACGAGGAGTGAGTGTCGGTGTCACTGGGGACGGGGAGAGAGTGTCGGTGTCACTGGTGGATGGGGAGTGAGTGTCGGTGTCAATGGGTGACGGGGAGTGAGTGTCGGTGTAACTCTGGATGGGGAGAGAGTGTCTGTGTCACTGGGGGACGGGGAGTGAGTGTCGGTGTCACTGGGGGACAGGAAGAGAGTGTCAGTGTCACTTGGGGACGGGGTGAGAGTGTCGGTGTCACTGGGGGATGGGGAGAGAGTGTTATTGTCATTAGGGACAGTGAGTGAATGTCAGTGTCACTGGGGGACCGGGAGGGAGTGTCTGTGTCACTGGGATTGGGGAGAGAGTGTCGGAGTTTCTGGGTATCGGGGACTGTGTGTCGGAGTCACTGGCCGACGGTGAGAGAGTGTCGGTGTCACTGGGGGACAGGGAGTGAGTGTCTGTGTCACTGGGGGACGGGGAGTGAGTGTCGGTGTCTCTGGGGAAGGGGAGTGAGTGTCAGTGTCACTTGGGGATTGGGAGTGAGTGTCGGTGTCACTGGGGGACAGGGAGAGAGTGTCGGTGTCACTGGGGGACGGGGAGTGAGTGTTGGTGTCACTGGGGGATGGGGAGTTAGTGTCCATGTCCCTGGGTGATGTGGAGTGAGTGTCGGTGTCACTGGGGGACGGGGAGGGAGTGTCGTTGTCACTGGGGAACAGGGAGGGAGTGTCAGTGTCACTGGGGACCGGGAGTGAGTGTCGGTGTCACTGGGGGACGAGGAGTGTGTGTCGGTATCACTGGGGGACGGGGAGGGAGTGTCGGTGTCACTGAGGATGGGGAGTGACTGTCAGTGTCTCTGGGGGACGGGGAGTGAGTGTCGGTGTCACTGGGGTACGGAGAGTGAGTGTCAGTGTCACTGGGGGATGAGGAGTGAGTGTCGGTATCACTGGGGGACGAGGAGGGAGTGTCGGTGTCTCTGGGGGACGGGGAGTGAGTGTCAGTGTCACTGGGGATGGGGAGTGAGTGTCGGTGTCACTGGGGGACGAGGAGTGAGTGTCGGTATCACTGGGGGACGGGGAGGGAGTGTCGGTGTCACTGAGGATGGGGAGTGAGTGTCAGTGTCTCTGGGGGACGAGGAGTGAGTGTCTGTGTCACTGGGGGACGGGGAGTGAGTGTTAGTGTCACTGGGGACGGGGAGTGAGTGTCGGTATCACTGGGGGACGAGGAGTGAGTGTCGGTATCACTGGGGGACGGGGAGGGAGTGTCGGTGTCACTGAGGATGGGGAGTGAGTGTCAGTGTCTCTGGGGGACGAGGAGTGAGTGTCTGTGTCACTGGGGGACGGGGAGTGAGTGTTAGTGTCACTGGGGACGGGGAGTGAGTGTCGGTATCACTGGGGGACGAGGAGTGAGTGTCGGTATCACTGGGGGACGAGGAGGGAGTGTCGGTGTCACTGAGGATGGGGAGTGAGTGTCAGTGTCTCTAGGGGACGGGGATTGAGTGTCGGTGTCACTGGGGGACGGGGAGTGAGTGTCAGTGTCACTGGGGATGGGGAGTGAGTGTCGGTGTCACTGGGGGATGAGGAGTGAGTGTCGGTATCACTGTGGGACGGGGAGGGAGTGTCGGTGTCACTGAGGATGGGGAGTGAGTGTCGGTGTCACTGGGGGACGGGGAGCGAGTGTCGGTGTCACTGGGGACGGGGAGAGAGTGTCTGTGTCACTGGGGGATGGGGAGTGAGTGTCGATGTCACTGGGGGACGTGGAGGGAGTGTCGGTGTCAATGGGATTGGGGAGTGAGTGTCGGTGTCACTGGGGGACGGGGAGGGAGTGTCGGTCAGTGACGGTGAGTGAGTGTCGGTGTCACTGGGGGACGGGGAGGGAGTGTCGGTGTCACTGAGGATGGGGAGTGAGTGTCGGTGTCACTGGGGGACGGGGAGCGAGTCTCGGTGTCACTGGGGAAGGGGAGAGAGTGTCGGTGGCACTGGGGGATGGGGAGTGAGTGTCGGTGTCACTGGGGTACGGAGAGTGAGTGTCAGTGTCACTGGGGACGGGGAGTGAGTGTCGGTGTCACTGGGGGATGAGGAGTGAGTGTCGGTATCACTGGGGGACGAGGAGGGAGTGTCGGTGTCTCTGGGGGACGGGGAGTGGGTGTCAGTGTCACTGGGGATGGGGAGTGAGTGTCGGTGTCACTGGGGGACGAGGAGTGAGTGTCGGTATCACTGGGGGACGGGGAGGGAGTGTCGGTGTCACTGAGGATGGGGAGTGAGTGTCAGTGTCTCTGGGGGACGGGGAGTGAGTGTCGTTGTCACTGGGGGACGGGGAGGGAGTGTCAGTGTCACTGGGGACGGGGAGTGAGTGTCGGTGTCACTGGGGGACAAGGAGTGAGTGTCGGTATCACTGGGGGACGGGGAGGGAGTGTCGGTGTCACTGAGGATGGGGAGTGAGTGTCGGTGTCACTGGGGGACGGGGAGCGAGTCTAGGTGTCACTGGGGAAGGGGAGAGAGTGTCGGTGGCACTGGGGGATGGGGAGTGAGTGTCGGTGTCACTGGGGTACTAGGAGTGAGTGTCGGTGTCACTGGGGACGGGGGAGAGAGTGTCGGTGTCACTGGGGGATGGGGAGTGAGTGTCGGTGTCACTGGGGGACGGGGAGGGAGTGTCGGTGTTACTGGGAAAGGGGAGTGAGTGTCGGCGTCACTGGGGGACGGGAATTGAGTGTCGGTGTCACTGGGGACAGGGAGAGAGTGTTGGTGTCACTGAGGATGGGGAGTGAGTGTCGGTGTCACTGGGGGACGGGGAGCGAGTGTCGGTGTCACTGGGGACGGGGAGAGAGTGTCTGTGTCACTGGGGGATGGGGAGTGAGTGTCGATATCACTGGGGGACGGGGAGGGAGTGTCGGTGTCACTGGGATTGGGGAGTGAGTGTCGGTGTCACTGGGGGACGGGGAGGGAGTGTCGGTGTCACTGAGGATGGGGAGTGAGTGTCGGTGTCTCTGGGGGATGGGGAGTGAGTGCCAGTGTCACTTGGGGATGGGGAGTGAGTGTCGGTGTCACTGGGGGACAGGGAGAGAGTGTCGGTGTCACTGGGGGACGGGGAGTGAGTGTTGTTGTCACTGGGGGATGGGGATTTAGTGTCCGTGTCCCTGGGTGATGTGGAGTGAGTGTCGGTGTCACTGGGGGACGAGGAGTGAGTGTCGGTATCACTGGGGGACGAGGAGGGAGTGTCGGTGTCACTGAGGATGGGGAATGAGTGTCAGTGTCACTAGGGGACGGGGATTGAGTGTCGGTGTCACTGGGGGACGGGGAGTGAGTGTCAGTGTCACTGGGGATGGGGAGTGAGTGTCGGTGTCACTGGGGGACGAGGAGTGAGTGTCGGTATCACTGTGGACGGGGAGGGAGTGTCGGTGTCACTGAGGATGGGGAGTGAGTGTCGGTGTCACTGGGGGACGGGGAGCGAGTGTCGGTGTCACTGGGGACGGGGAGAGAGTGTCGGTGTCACTGGGGGATGGGGAGTGAGTGTCGGTGTCACTGGGTGACGAGGAGTGAGTGTCGGTGTCACTGGGGACGGGGAGAGAGTGTCGGTGTCACTGGTGGATGGGGAGTGAGTGTCGGTGTCAATGGGTGACGGGGAGTGAGTGTCGGTGTAACTCTGGATGGGGAGAGAGTGTCTGTGTCACTGGGGGACGGGGAGTGAGTGTCGGTGTCACTGGGGGACAGGAAGAGAGTGTCAGTGTCACTTGGGGACGGGGGTGAGAGTGTCGGTGTCACTGGGGGATGGGGAGAGAGTGTTATTGTCATTAGGGACAGTGAGTGAATGTCAGTGTCACTGGGGGACCGGGAGGGAGTGTCTGTGTCACTGGGATTGGGGAGAGAGTGTCGGAGTTTCTGGGTATCGGGGACTGTGTGTCGGAGTCACTGGCCGACGGTGAGAGAGTGTCGGTGTCACTGGGGGACAGGGAGTGAGTGTCTGTGTCACTGGGGGACGGGGAGTGAGTGTCGGTGTCTCTGGGGAAGGGGAGTGAGTGTCAGTGTCACTTGGGGATTGGGAGTGAGTGTCGGTGTCACTGGGGGACAGGGAGAGAGTGTCGGTGTCACTGGGGGACGGGGAGTGAGTGTTGGTGTCACTGGGGGATGGGGAGTTAGTGTCCGTGTCCCTGGGTGATGTGGAGTGAGTGTCGGTGTCACTGGGGGACGGGGAGGGAGTGTCGTTGTCACTGGGGAACAGGGAGGGAGTGTCAGTGTCACTGGGGACCGGGAGTGAGTGTCGGTGTCACTGGGGGACGAGGAGTGTGTGTCGGTATCACTGGGGGACGGGGAGGGAGTGTCGGTGTCACTGAGGATGGGGAGTGACTGTCAGTGTCTCTGGGGGACGGGGAGTGAGTGTCGGTGTCACTGGGGTACGGAGAGTGAGTGTCAGTGTCACTGGGGACGGGGAGTGAGTGTCTGTGTCACTGGGGGATGAGGAGTGAGTGTCGGTATCACTGGGGGACGAGGAGGGAGTGTCGGTGACTCTGGGGGACGGGGAGTGAGTGTCAGTGTCACTGGGGATGGGGAGTGAGTGTCGGTGTCACTGGGGGACGAGGAGTGAGTGTCGGTATCACTGGGGGACGGGGAGGGAGTGTCGGTGTCACTGAGGATGGGGAGTGAGTGTCAGTGTCTCTGGGGGACGAGGAGTGAGTGTCTGTGTCACTGGGGGACGGGGAGTGAGTGTTAGTGTCACTGGGGACGGGGAGTGAGTGTCGGTATCACTGGGGGACAAGGAGTGAGTGTCGGTATCACTGGGGGACGAGGAGGGAGTGTCGGTGTCACTGAGGATGGGGAGTGAGTGTCAGTGTCTCTAGGGGACGGGGATTGAGTGTCGGTGTCACTGGGGGACGGGGAGTGAGTGTCAGTGTCACTGGGGATGGGGAGTGAGTGTCGGTGTCACTGGGGGATGAGGAGTGAGTGTCGGTATCACTGTGGGACGGGGAGGGAGTGTCGGTGTCACTGAGGATGGGGAGTGAGTGTCGGTGTCACTGGGGGACGGGGAGCGAGTGTCGGTGTCACTGGGGACGGGGAGAGAGTGTCTGTGTCACTGGGGGATGGGGAGTGAGTGTCGATGTCACTGGGGGACGGGGAGGGAGTGTCGGTGTCACTGGGATTGGGGAGTGAGTGTCGGTGTCACTGGGGGACGGGGAGGGAGTGTCGGTCAGTGACGGTGAGTGAGTGTCGGTGTCACTGGGGGACGGGGAGGGAGTGTCGGTGTCACTGAGGATGGGGAGTGAGTGTCGGTGTCACTGGGGGACGGGGAGCGAGTCTCGGTGTCACTGGGGAAGGGGAGAGAGTGTCGGTGGCACTGGGGGATGGGGAGTGAGTGTCGGTGTCACTGGGGTACGGAGAGTGAGTGTCAGTGTCACTGGGGACGGGGAGTGAGTGTCGGTGTCACTGGGGGATGAGGAGTGAGTGTCGGTATCACTGGGGGACGAGGAGGGAGTGTCGGTGTCTCTGGGGGACGGGGAGTGAGTGTCAGTGTCACTGGGGATGGGGAGTGAGTGTCGGTGTCACTGGGGGACGAGGAGTGAGTGTCAGTATCACTGGGGGACGGGGAGGGAGTGTCGGTGTCACTGAGGATGGGGAGTGAGTGTCAGTGTCTCTGGGGGACGGGGAGTGAGTGTCGTTGTCACTGGGGGACGGGGAGGGAGTGTCAGTGTCACTGGGGACGGGGAGTGAGTGTCGGTGTCACTGGGGGACAAGGAGTGAGTGTCGGTATCACTGGGGGACGGGGAGGGAGTGTCGGTGTCACTGAGGATGGGGAGTGAGTGTCGGTGTCACTGGGGGACGGGGAGCGAGTCTTGGTGTCACTGGGGAAGGGGAGAGAGTGTCGGTGGCACTGGGGTACTAGGAGTGAGTGTCGGTGTCACTGGGGACGGGGAGAGAGTGTCGGTGTCACTGGGGGATGGGGAGTGAGTGTCGGTGTCACTGGGGGACGGGGAGGGAGTGTCGGTGTTACTGGGAAAGGGGAGTGAGTGTTGGCGTCACTGGGGGACGGGAATTGAGTGTCGGTGTCACTGGGGACAGGGAGAGAGTGTTGGTGTCACTGAGGATGGGGAGTGAGTGTCGGTGTCACTGGGGGACGGGGAGCGAGTGTCGGTGTCACTGGGGACGGGGAGAGAGTGTCTGTGTCACTGGGGGATGGGGAGTGAGTGTCGATGTCACTGGGGGACGGGGAGGGAGTGTCGGTGTCACTGGGATTGGGGAGTGAGTGTCGGTGTCACTAGGGGATGGGGAGGGAGTGTCGGTTAGTGACGGTGAGTGAGTGTCGGTGTCACTGGGGGACGGGGAGGGAGTGTCGGTGTCACTGAGGATGGGGAGTGAGTGTCGGTGTCTCTGGGGGATGGGGAGTGAGTGCCAGTGTCAGTTGGGGATGGGGAGTGAGTGTCGGTGTCACTGGGGGACAGGGAGAGAGTGTCGGTGTCACTGGGGGACGGGGAGTGAGTGTTGTTGTCACTGGGGGATGGGGATTTAGTGTCCGTGTCCCTGGGTGATGTGGAGTGAGTGTCGGTGTCACTGGGGGACGAGGAGTGAGTGTCGGTATCACTGGGGGACGAGGAGGGAGTGTCGGTGTCACTGAGGATGGGGAATGAGTGTCAGTGTCACTAGGGGACGGGGATTGAGTGTCGGTGTCACTGGGGGACGGGGAGTGAGTGTCAGTATCACTGGGGATGGGGAGTGAGTGTCGGTGTCACTGGGGGACGAGGAGTGAGTGTCGGTATCACTGTGGGACAGGGAGGGAGTGTCGGTGTCACTGAGGATGGGGAGTGAGTGTCGGTGTCACTGAGGATGGGGAATGAGTGTCAGTGTCTCTAGGGGACGGGGATTGAGTGTCGGTGTCACTGGGGGACGGGGAGTGAGTGTCAGTGTCACTGGGGATGGGGAGTGAGTGTCGGTGTCACTGGGGGACGAGGAGTGAGTGTCGGTATCACTGTGGGACGGGGAGGGAGTGTCGGTGTCACTGAGGATGGGGAGTGAGTGTCGGTGTCACTGGGGGACGGGGAGCGAGTGTCGGTGTCACTGGGGACGGGGAGAGAGTGTCCGTGTCACTGGGGGATGGGGAGTGAGTGTCGTGTCACTGGGGGACGAGGAGTGAGTGTCGGTGTCACTGGGGACGGGGAGAGAGTGTCGGTGTCACTGGTGGATGGGGAGTGAGTGTCGGTGTCAATGGGTGACGGGGAGTGAGTGTCGGTGTCACTCTGGATGGGGAGAGAGTGTCTGTGTCACTGGGGGACGGGGAGTGAGTGTCGGTGTCACTTGGGGATTGGGAGTGAGTGTCGGTGTCACTGGGGGACAGGGAGAGAGTGTCGGTGTCACTGGGGGACGGGGAGTGAGTGTTGGTGTCACTGGGGGATGGGGAGTTAGTGTCCGTGTCCCTGGGTGATGTGGAGTGAGTGTCGGTGTCACTGTGGGACGGGGAGGGAGTGTCGTTGTCACTGGGGAACAGGGAGGGAGTGTCAGTGTCACTGGGGACCGGGAGTGACTGTCGGTGTCACTGGGGGACGAGGAGTGTGTGTCGGTATCACTGGGGGACGGGGAGGGAGTGTCGGTGTCACTGAGGATGGGGAGTGACTGTCAGTGTCTCTGGGGGACGGGGAGTGAGTGTCGGTGTCCCTGGGGTACGGAGAGTGACTGTCAGTGTCACTGGGGACGGGGAGTGAGTGTCGGTGTCACTGGGGGATGAGGAGTGAGTGTCGGTATCACTGGGGGACGAGGAGGGAGTGTCGGTGTCTCTGGGGGACGGGGAGTGAGTGTCAGTGTCACTGGGGATGGGGAGTGAGTGTCGGTGTCACTGGGGGACGAGGAGTGAGTGTCGGTATCACTGGGGGACGGGGAGGGAGTGTCGGTGTCACTGAGGATGGGGAGTGAGTGTCAGTGTCTCTGGGGGACGAGGAGTGAGTGTCTGTGTCACTGGGGGACGGGGAGTGAGTGTTAGTGTCACTGGGGACGGGGAGTGAGTGTCGGTATCACTGGGGGACGAGGAGTGAGTGTCGGTATCACTGGGGGACGAGGAGGGAGTGTCGGTGTCACTGAGGATGGGGAGTGAGTGTCAGTGTCTCTAGGGGACGGGGATTGAGTATCGGTGTCACTGGGGGACGGGGAGTGAGTGTCAGTGTCACTGGGGATGGGGAGTGAGTGTCGGTGTCACTGGGGGATGAGGAGTGAGTGTCGGTATCACTGTGGGACGGGGAGGGAGTGTCGGTGTCATTGAGGATGGGGAGTGAGTGTCGGTGTCACTGGGGGACGGGGAGCGAGTGTCGGTGTCACTGGGGACGGGGAGAGAGTGTCGGTGGCACTGGGGTACTAGGAGTGAGTGTCGGTGTCACTGGGGACGGGGAGAGAGTGTCGGTGTCACTGGGGGATGGGGAGTGAGTGTCGGTGTCACTGGGGGACGGGGAGGGAGTGTCGGTGTTACTGGGAAAGGGGAGTGAGTGTTGGCGTCACTGGGGGACGGGAATTGAGTGTCGGTGTCACTGGGGACAGGGAGAGAGTGTTGGTGTCACTGAGGATGGGGAGTGAGTGTCGGTGTCACTGGGGGACGGGGAGCGAGTGTCGGTGTCACTGGGGACGGGGAGAGAGTGTCTGTGTCACTGGGGGATGGGGAGTGAGTGTCGATGTCACTGGGGGACGGGGAGGGAGTGTCGGTGTCACTGGGATTGGGGAGTGAGTGTCGGTGTCACTGGGGGACGGGGAGGGAGTGTCGGTTAGTGACGGTGAGTGAGTGTCGGTGTCACTGGGGGACGGGGAGGGAGTGTCGGTGTCACTGAGGATGGGCAGTGAGTGTCGGTGTCTCTGGGGGATGGGGAGTGAGTGCCAGTGTCACTTGGGGATGGGGAGTGAGTGTCGGTGTCACTGGGGGACAGGGAGAGAGTGTCGGTGTCACTGGGGGACGGGGAGTGAGTGTTGTTGTCACTGGGGGATGGGGATTTAGTGTCCGTGTCCCTGGGTGATGTGGAGTGAGTGTCGGTGTCACTGGGGGACGAGGAGTGAGTGTCGGTATCACTGGGGGACGAGGAGGGAGTGTCGGTGTCACTGAGGATGGGGAATGAGTGTCAGTGTCACTAGGGGACGGGGATTGAGTGTCGGTGTCACTGGGGGACGGGGAGTGAGTGTCAGTATCACTGGGGATGGGGAGTGAGTGTCGGTGTCACTGGGGGACGAGGAGTGAGTGTCGGTATCACTGTGGGACGGGGAGGGAGTGTCGGTGTCACTGAGGATGGGGAGTGAGTGTCGGTGTCACTGAGGATGGGGAATGAGTGTCAGTGTCTCTAGGGGACGGGGATTGAGTGTCGGTGTCACTGGGGGACGGGGAGTGAGTGTCAGTGTCACTGGGGATGGGGAGTGAGTGTCGGTGTCACTGGGGGACGAGGAGTGAGTGTCGGTATCACTGTGGGACGGGGAGGGAGTGTCGGTGTCACTGAGGATGGGGAGTGAGTGTCGGTGTCACTGGGGGACGGGGAGCGAGTGTCGGTGTCACTGGGGACGGGGAGAGAGTGTTGGTGTCACTGGGGGATGGGGAGTGAGTGTCGGTGTCACTGGGGGACGAGGAGTGAGTGTCGGTGTCACTGGGGACGGGGAGAGAGTGTCGGTGTCACTGGTGGATGGGGAGTGAGTGTCGGTGTCAATGGGTGACGGGGAGTGAGTGTCGGTGTCACTCTGGATGGGGAGAGAGTGTCTGTGTCACTGGGGGACGGGGAGTGAGTGTCGGTGTCACTTGGGGATTGGGAGTGAGTGTCGGTGTCACTGGGGGACAGGGAGAGAGTGTCGGTGTCACTGGGGGACGGGGAGTGAGTGTTGGTGTCACTGGGGGATGGGGAGTTAGTGTCCGTGTCCCTGGGTGATGTGGAGTGAGTGTCGGTGTCACTGTGGGACGGGGAGGGAGTGTCGTTGTCACTGGGGAACAGGGAGGGAGTGTCAGTGTCACTGGGGACCGGGAGTGACTGTCGGTGTCACTGGGGGACGAGGAGTGTGTGTCGGTATCACTGGGGGACGGGGAGGGAGTGTCGGTGTCACTGAGGATGGGGAGTGACTGTCAGTGTCTCTGGGGGACGGGGAGTGAGTGTCGGTGTCCCTGGGGTACGGAGAGTGACTGTCAGTGTCACTGGGGACGGGGAGTGAGTGTCGGTGTCACTGGGGGATGAGGAGTGAGTGTCGGTATCACTGGGGGACGAGGAGGGAGTGTCGGTGTCTCTGGGGGACGGGGAGTGAGTGTCAGTGTCACTGGGGATGGGGAGTGAGTGTCGGTGTCACTGGGGGACGAGGAGTGAGTGTCGGTATCACTGGGGGACGGGGAGGGAGTGTCGGTGTCACTGAGGATGGGGAGTGAGTGTCAGTGTCTCTGGGGGACGAGGAGTGAGTGTCTGTGTCACTGGGGGACGGGGAGTGAGTGTTAGTGTCACTGGGGACGGGGAGTGAGTGTCGGTATCACTGGGGGACGAGGAGTGAGTGTCGGTATCACTGGGGGACGAGGAGGGAGTGTCGGTGTCACTGAGGATGGGGAGTGAGTGTCAGTGTCTCTAGGGGACGGGGATTGAGTATCGGTGTCACTGGGGGACGGGGAGTGAGTGTCAGTGTCACTGGGGATGGGGAGTGAGTGTCGGTGTCACTGGGGGATGAGGAGTGAGTGTCGGTATCACTGTGGGACGGGGAGGGAGTGTCGGTGTCACTGAGGATGGGGAGTGAGTGTCGGTGTCACTGGGGGACGGGGAGCGAGTGTCGGTGTCACTGGGGACGGGGAGAGAGTGTCTGTGTCACTGGGGGATGGGGAGTGAGTGTCGATGTCACTGGGGGACGGGGAGGGAGTGTCGGTGTCACTGGGATTGGGGAGTGAGTGTCGGTGTCACTGGGGGACGGGGAGGGAGTGTCGGTCAGTGACGGTGAGTGAGTGTCGGTGTCACTGGGGGCGGGGAGGGAGTGTCGGTGTCACTGAGGATGGGGAGTGAGTGTCGGTGTCACTGGGGGATGGGGAGCGAGTCTCGGTGTCACTGGGGAAGGGGAGAGAGTGTCGGTGGCACTGGGGGATGGGGAGTGAGTGTCGGTGTCACTGGGGTACTAGGAGTGAGTGTCGGTGTCACTGGGGACGGGGAGAGAGTGTCGGTGTCACTGGGGGACGGGGAGGGAGTGTCGGTGTTACTGGGAAAGGGGAGTGAGTGTCGGCGTCACTGGGGGACGGGAATTGAGTGTCGGTGTCACTGGGGACAGGGAGAGAGTGTTGGTGTCACTGAGGATGGGGAGTGAGTGTCGGTGTCACTGGGGGACGGGGAGCGAGTGTCGGTGTCACTGGGGACGGGGAGAGAGTGTCTGTGTCACTGGGGGATGGGGAGTGAGTGTCGATGTCACTGGGGGACGGGGAGGGAGTGTCGGTGTCACTGGGATTGGGGAGTGAGTGTCGGTGTCACTGGGGGACGGGGAGGGAGTGTCGGTCAGTGACGTTGAGTGAGTGTCGGTGTCACTGGGGGACGGGGAGGGAGTGTCGGTGTCACTGAGGATGGGGAGTGAGTGTCGGTGTCTCTGGGGGATGGGGAGTGAGTGCCAGTGTCACTTGGGGATGGGGAGTGAGTGTCGGTGTCACTGGGGGACAGGGAGAGAGTGTCGGTGTCACTGGGGGACGGGGAGTGAGTGTTGTTGTCACTGGGGGATGGGGAGTTAGTGTCCGTGTCCCTGGGTGATGTGGAGTGAGTGTCGGTGTCACTGGGGGACGGGGAGGGAGTGTCGTTGTCACTGGGGGACGGGGAGGGAGTGTCAGTGTCACTGGGGACGGGGAGTGAGTGTCGGTGTCACTGGGGGACGAGGAGTGAGTGTCGGTATCACTGGGGGACGGGGAGGGAGTGTCGGTGTCACTGAGGATGGGGAGTGAGTGTCAGTGTCTCTGGGGGACGGGGAGTGAGTGTCGTTGTCACTGGGGGACGGGGAGGGAGTGTCAGTGTCACTGGGGACGGGGAGTGAGTGTCGGTGTCACTGGGGGACAAGGAGTGAGTGTCGGTATCACTGGGGGACGGGGAGGGAGTGTCGGTGTCACTGAGGATGGGGAGTGAGTGTCGGTGTCACTGGGGGACGGGGAGCGAGTCTCGGTGTCACTGGGGGGGAGAGAGTGTCGGTGGCACTGGGGGATGGGGAGTGAGTGTCGGTGTCACTGGGGTACTAGGAGTGAGTGTCGGTGTCACTGGGGACGGGGAGAGAGTGTCGGTGTCACTGGGGGATGGGGAGTGAGTGTCGGTGTCACTGGGGTACTAGGAGTGAGTGTCGGTGTCACTGGGGACGGGGAGAGAGTGTCGGTGTCACTGGGGGATGGGGAGTGAGTGTCGGTGTCACTGGGGGACGGGGAGGGAGTGTCGGTGTTACTGGGAAAGGGGAGTGAGTGTCGGCGTCACTGGGGGACGGGAATTGAGTGTCGGTGTCACTGGGGACAGGGAGAGAGTGTTGGTGTCACTGGGGGATGGGGAGTTAGTGTCCGTGTCCCTGGGTGATGTGGAGTGAGTGTCGGTGTCACTGGGGGACGGGGAGGGAGTGTCAGTGTCACTGGGGACGGGGAGTGAGTGTCGGTGTCACTGGGGGACGAGGAGTGAGTGTCGGTATCACTGGGGGACGGGGAGGGAGTGTCGGTGTCACTGAGGATGGGGAGTGAGTGTCGGTGTCACTGGGGGACGGGGAGTGAGTGTCGGTGTCACTCTGGACGGGGAGAGAGTGTCTGTGTCACTGGGGGACGGGAATTGAGTGTCGGTGTCACTGGGGACAGGGAGAGAGTGTTGGTGTCACTGGGGGACTTGGAGTGAGTGTCGGTGTCACTGGGTGATGGGGAGTGTGTGTCGGTATCACTGGGGGACGGGGAGTGAGTGTCGGTGTCACTGGGGGACAGGAAGAGAGTGTCAGTGTCACTTGGGGACGGGGTGAGAGTGTCGGTGTCACTGGGGGATGGGGAGAGAGTGTTATTGTCATTAGGGACAGTGAGTGAATGTCAGTGTCACTGGGGGACCGGGAGGGAGTGTCTGTCTCACTGGGATTGGGGAGAGAGTGTCGGAGTTTCTGGGTATCGGGGACTGTGTGTCGGAGTCATTGGCAGACGGTGAGAGAGTGTCGGTGTCACTGGGGGACAGGGAATGAGTGTCTGTGTCACTGGGGGATGGGGAGTGAGTGTTGGTGTCACTGGGGGACGGGGAGTGAGTGTCGGTGTCTCTGGGGATGGAGAGTGAGTGTCAGTGTTACTTGGGGATGGGGAGTGAGTGTCGGTGTCACTGGGGGACAGGGAGAGAGTGTCGGTGTCACTGGGGGACGGGGAGTGAGTGTTGGTGTCACTGGGGATGGGGAGTGAGTGTCGGTGTCACTGGGTGATGGGGAGTTAGTGTCCGTGTCCCTGGGTGATGTGGAGTGAGTGTTGGTTTCACTGGGGACGGGGAGGGAGTGTCGTTGTCACTGGGGGATGGGGAGTGAGTGTCGGTGTCACTGAGGATGGGGAGTGAGTGTCAGTGTCTCTGGGGGACGGGGAGTGAGTGTCGGTGTCACTGGGGGGCGGGGAGTGAGTGTCAGTGTCACTGGGGACGGGGAGTGAGTGTCGGTGTCACTGGGGGATGGGGAGAGAGTGTCTGTGTCACTGAGGATGGGGAGTGAGTGTCGCTGTCAGTGGGTTTGGTGGGTGGGGAGTGGTATCTCTCGGGCTGGGGAGGTGGTATGTAATGGTAGAGTGGCTCATGTCACCTTTGAGAGTTGCTTACCACTTTACTTTCAATGAGGAGTTCTGAATCGTCTTGTTTTGGATGTGGGTGGCATGCAGACTCTCTAGTAAACCAGGTAATTTTTACTGCAGAGTGTTGTTTTCACGATGACTATTGCAAATGCAGATTACTTTTTAATTTAGAGGTCATCTGTATTTTTTCTGAAATTAATTTTCCCCGTAGGATTTAACTGTTGTCCAATTAAGTTTAGCTTGATAGTACTTAATTAAATCTATTTTCATTTCGAGTGGCTGAAGTGTAAAATATAATTGCATCTTGATGAGATGCAAACTTACCAAAGCACATCTGAGTTTCTGACCGTGCGGAGAATTCTGCACTCCAATTCAGCAGCAGTCAGAGTGGGCCATCCAGTCAACAGTGAAAGTTTAAAGTTCAGAGAAATTTTACTATCAACGTACATATATGTATCATCTGCAACCGTGAGATTTGTTTTTTAGCAGGCGTACACTGTAAATGCAAGAAACCTGATTGAAGTAATGAAGGATCGCATTAACAGGGCAGACTACTGCCAAAGTGCTAAGGAGAGCAAACTATGTAAATCGAAAAGAAAAAAATAATAATAAACAAATAAGCAATAAATATCAAGATACGAGCTAAAGTTTCCTTGAACTTGAGACCATAGGTTGTGGGAACATTTAAATGATGAGGCGTGTGAGGTTGAGTGACGTTATCCCCTCTAGTTGAAGAGCCTGATAATTGAAGGGTAGTAACTGTTCCTGAACCTGGTGGTGTGAGTCCCAAGGTTCCTGTACCTTCTTCCCGATGGCAGCAGTGAATGGAGAGCATTGTCTGGGTGTTAGGGTTCACTGACGGTGGATGATGCTTTCTTGCAACTGTGCTGTATGTAGATGGACTCAGTGGTGGGGAGGGCTTTACCCATGATAGACTGGGCAATAACCACTACTTTATGTAGGATTTTACATTAAAGGGAATTAGTGTTCCCATACCAGGCTGGATGCAACCAGTCAACCACACATATAGGAAAGTTTGTCAAAGTTTTAGATGTCGTGCTGAATCTTTGCAAATTTGAAGGAAGTGGAGGTGCTGCTGTGCTCTCTTTGTAATGACACTAATCTGCGGGGCCCAGGACAGACCCTCTGAAATGATAAGAGTAATAATTCGTGTGTTTACAGCTCCTATCATCAGATCCTCAGTGAATCGCCAGCCCCTGAGTTCCTGACCTCACAAAATGTTCTCACCACCGATAAAGGAATATGATAGAATATTTTTGATTTTTGACTGCTTTGCTCAGCAAAATTTAGATTCTGAACTGTCTTTGTCAGATCCCTCTCCGAATCACCGAGACAGTCAATTGAATGAAAATGCATTCAGGATTAGGTGACATGTAGACAGCTGTGGGTAAACGTAGAGCCAGGAATGAGTTAGCGCAGAGTAATTATAGGCTGACAATGTGGGCTGTATTGGTCTATGTTATGTTCTGCATTGGTTCATTGTGCAGGGAACATGGACCTATGACATGTTGAGTCATTGTATATGGTGTGCTAGTTATTGGTCTCTATGCATTGGTTTGATGTGTTGTTATTGATTGGTGATTCATTAAGAAATGGTATATTATGTGTTGGGTATTTTGGCTTTCGTCATTGAAGTTAATCTCTTCATTGGGTGACATAAATTTATAATGATTTCAAGATTGAACTACACCTCTTCAGAAATTTGAAGATGCTTTAAATTTATCACTTACCTGCTATACTTTGGATTTGTCATGCCAATGTACTGACCCACACTTCATCACCCAAGTTCAAGGCCTTCAAGATTTTCACCTATCATCCTTCCCAAATCCAACTCCAATCCTTTGACTTGAAGTTCCTGACTTCCTATCTGACTCAAAGCTTAGAATTGTGCATCCTCTCATTAAGGTCCCATAAACTCCTTCTCACTGACCTCTTCTAATAAATCATTGGCCCACCCTTTTGAACCACTGGTCATAGGCCCAACCAACCCAGCACCTCCCATGTAATGAGTGCAGGACTCCATTACCTTGTGGGTGGCTTCTTGGTTCAAGTCCAACCTATGATATCCCACTATTGACCCCCAAGTACTCCCTGATCTAGGACATTCCTAACTTCCTCTGTTGTAGCCTGAATGAGACCAACAAGAGAAAGAAAGTCTTTCACCTTGTATGAGGATATTCCAGTTCCACCTGATGCCCCAGAACTCAGATACCACTTCATGTGTTGGCTCAGGAGTAAAATGCCCATGGATGCACTGAACCATAACTTGTAAACCTTCTTCAAGGGCACCTTCATTGAACATTGAGTGGGCTTTGATTACTGGAGAAAACTTGAAGTGTATACAGTCTGTAAGGTACAATGAACAATTCACTCAGTTACAGTCAGTTTATTGTAAACCTACCCTGACTTGAACTGCAGATGTCTAATTTGCTACATTCCTAAACCAACCTACTGGTAAACTCATTTGACATTTTTGGTTTGTGTGAGAAATTTCTCCTGGAATATTCTCAAAACAAATCCAGAGGGAAGAGCAAGAAACAGCCCAAAATGATCAGCAGAGCCCAGCATTTTGGTTATGGTAATCCTTTACCTCATAACTCAGCAGACTGGCTTTTATTGGAATCTGCTCAATTTGAGTTTCCAGCAAGTATTACACTTGTACGTCAGCTATCCTGCTACACTTTGGGTGGGCTACACCAGGAGTGGGTGGTTTTGGGAGTCAGTTTCAGAGTCTGGTTTGTCCTATGGGCCTGCAGTGAGTGTCATCTTCAATGCTTCAATGGGTTCTAAGCCTTGGAGATATGATAGAACATAAAATATATACGGTAGAGCACAAGAATAGGCTCTTCAACCAATTATGCCCAGAAGATCATAATACCATCAGTCACAGGAGGAGAATTAGGCCATTTGGCCCATCAAATCACACCTTTAGCTTTCTGATCCTATGAACACTGTGCCAATTAACAAGCTCAAGTAACAATCCAGAGATTAATACCTTTTTGCTTTTGCATTTTGATTGTCTAGCTGCTGAAATTCCCTCCACAGAATCTCCTTCCCTGTTCTTCCTAAGTTGTTGGTACCCACATGGACCATGACAACTGGGTTGTTCTCCTCCCACTCTGTGCAGACTACACTAGCCATAATACCAACTCAAGCCAATCCCATTTGCCTATACATGGTCTATATCCCTCTACCCTCTGCTTGCTCATGTGCCTATCTAACTGACAGTCTATGTTCCAAGCCTACACAGGTATCACTTCCCAAATCTTCCTACACTATGTTGACGACTGCATTGGTGCTGCCTTCAGGACCCATGCCGAGCTCATTGATTTAATCAACTTTGCCTCCAACTTCCACGCTGCTCTCAAATTTATTTGGCTCATTTTCAACATCTCTTTCCCTTTCTTGACCTCTCTGTCTCCATCTCTGGAGACTGTCTATTTATGGTATCTTTTATAAACTCACTGACTCTCACAGCTATCTGGAATATACCCCTTCCCACCCTGTCACTTGTAAAATGTTATTCCCTTCTCTCAATTCTTCTGTCTCCGCTGCATCTGCTCTCAGGATGAGGCTTTTCATTCCAAAACTGAGAAGTCCTCCTTCTTCAAAGAAACGGGCTTCCCTTCCTCCACCATCAACGCTGCCCTCACCCGCATCTCTTCCATTTCATGCACATCTGCCCTTACCTTATCCTCCACCCACCCTACGAGGGACAGGGTTCCTCTTGTCCTTACCTACCACCCCACGAGTCTCAGTGTCCAGCTCATTATTCTCATAACTTTCACAGGGATCCCACCACCAAGCACATCCTTCCCTGTCCCTATTTTCCGCTTTCCACAGGGATCGCTCCCTACATGACTTCCTTGTCCACTTGTCCCTCCCCACTGACCTCCCTCCTGGCACTTATCTTTGCAAGTGCCACACCTCCCCCTTCACCTTCTCCCTCACTACCACTCAGGGCCCCAAGCAGTCCTTCCAGGTGTGGGAACACTTCACCTGCATGTTGGGTCACCCACTGCATCCGGTTCTCCTGGTGTGACCCCCTGTATTTCGGTGAGACCCGACATAGATTTGGAGTCCACTTTGTTGACCATCTTCGCTCTGTCCGCCACAGAAATCGGGATCTCGCGGTGGCCAACGGTTTCAATTCTACTTCCGATTCCTTTTCCGACATGTCAGTCCATGGCCTCCTCTACTGGCGCAATGAGGCCACACTCAGGTTAGAGGAGCAGCAACGCCTTATATTCTATCTGGGTAGCTCCAACTAGATGGCATGAACATCATCATCTTGAGCTTCCAGTAACTGCCAACCCCCCTCCCCCACGTCACCATTCCCCATTCCTGTTTCCCTCTCTCACTCTCTCTCCTTACCTGCCCATCACCTCCCTCTGGTGCTCCTCCCCTTTCCCTTTCTTCTGTCCTCTCCTACCAGATACCCCCTTCTCCAGCCCTTTGTCTCTTTCACCAAACGACTTCCCAGCTCTTTACTTCACAATTCCCCCCCACTCCCAGTTTCACCTATCACCTACCACCTTGTGCTTCTTCCTCCCCTCCCCCCACCTTCTTATTCTGACATTTCCCCCCCTCCTCTCCAGTCCCGACGAGGGGTCGCAGCCCAAAGCATCAAGTGTTCACTCTTCTCTATAGATGCTGCCTGGCCTGCGGAGAGTCTCCAGCATTGTGTGTGTGTATAGTATGTTCTCAATGCAACAAGAGATGGACTGTTAAGAGTTGACCTCAGCAAAAGCATTCAGGTGTCAAACAAAAGAGCTTACATTTCTGTAGAACTTCACATTCTTCTCTCAGGATCACCCAAAGTTTTTCAGTCAGTGGGATCCCTTTGATGTATATCTGCTGATGTATGATCGATCAATGTAAGAAAGGTGGCAACAGTTCAAGAAGGCAGCTCTTGGGAATGGGCAATGAATGTTGGCCTTGCCAATGAGGCGTCCCGCTTGGTGGCGCAATAATATCAGCACCGGACTCCGGAGCGAAGGTTCCCGAGTTCAACTCCAAGCCGGGTTGAGCGTCGAGTAGCAACTCGGCCCCGTAAAGACAAGAATAGCTTGCTACAGAAACACTGTCATAAGATGGTGCCCCAGTAACTCCACTGCTGAGTTAAGGGCTATTCTTCTTCTCCTTTGCCAATGATGCCCACACTCTGAAGCTTAGTAAAAGGTGTCAGGCTTAGTAATTACCTTTTTAGCAAAAAAATGCTGCGCGGGTGGTGCACCATTTTGTGCTGCTTTCTCACAGCTCCCAGGATCCAGATTTGATCCTGGCCTCTGGTGCACAATTCCCCTGTGGCTGAGTGAGCGCTCTATCCCTGTTTCAAAGATGTTTGTAGGTTATTTGGCCACTGTAACTTACCAATCAGTGTCGGGGGTGGATAGGCATGTAAGAGGGTTATGTTGCAGGGCTATAGGGAAATATAAAGGGTAGGGGGCTGATAGAATTGATCCACTTGGAACTGAAATGGACTTAATAGATCAAATTGTCTCCTTAAGAAACAAAGATGAATATTGGCAGCACCATGGTCTAACCGTGAAAAGACATGTTGATAAAGTTCTACACAGGTTTTCTTGTTCATTGCTATAATGAAGGGAGTTACTGACAGTGGCAGTTCTGATGTTGGAAGTGGGATGACAGAGAAGATGGTAGGATAATCCCGTCAATAGCAGTGAATGCAGTGCTCACATTCTCAATGTATGGAGTCCACACTTTCTGATGCTCTTCAGTTGATATACTTGCCCTGTCATAGAATAGTACAATACAGTACAACCTTTTCAGCCCACGATGTTGTGTCAACCTACTCCAAGATCACTTCCCTCATACATAGCCTTCTATTTTTCTTTCAAGCATGTGCCTATCTATGAGTCTCTTAAACGTCCCTGATGTATCTACCTTTATCACCACCTCTGGCAGTGCAACCAAGCACTGTGTGAAAAAAAACTAACCCCTGACATCACCACTCTATTTTCTTCCAAATACCTTAAAAGTATTCCTTCTCATATTAGCCATTGCTAGCCTAGGAAAAAGGGACTGGCTATCAATTCTATCTATGCCTCTTATCATCTTGCCCACCTCTATCAAGTCACCTCTCAGCCTCCTTTGCTCCAAAGAGAAAAGCTCTTGCTCTCTCCACCTTTCATTATATGACATGCTCTCTAATCCAGGCAGCATCCAGGTAAATATTCTCTGTATCCTCTCTAAAACTTCCACATCCTTCCTATAATGAGGTAACCAGAAAAGAACACGATACTCCAAGAATGGACCAAACAGAGCTTTAAAGGCCTGCAACACTACCTTGTGGCTCTGGAACTCAAGGCCCTGATTAATGAAGGCCAACATGCCATCTGCCTTCTTAACCACCCTATCAACTTGCATGGCAACTTTGAGGGATCTACGGATGTGGATTCCAAGATCCCTCTGTTCCTCCCTACTGCTAAGAATCCTGTCATTAACCTTGTACTCCATCTTCAAATTCACCCTATGAAAGTGTATAACTTCATACTTTACTGGTTTGAACCAATAGAATAGGCCCCGTGCTGATCAGGGTCGACCATGGGATTTGTATCCTAGTTGTCTTCGCAAGCTGGCTGCTCCGCTCCACGCACCCATGAATTCAGAGGAATGGCAGAGACCAATATAGTTTGTCACCAGCGGAGTCGCTGGAGTTGCCAGTCAGCATTGGACTCAATGTAGGACTGCCTTAGGGACTCCAGCTCCAGATTTTCCCTCAGGGTTCACTCCCAAAGCATTCCCGATGAGTGGGTATAGCTGCAAGGCGGTGGAGATTTGAGATCAGAGTTTTCCTTCTCCTAGATGAGCTGCCCACCACGGCTGATAGGCTTCCTCTGTCTGAAGCAACAGGTTTTAAGGCACCAGTAACCCACCTTTTCCCCTGTCAGTAGAAACGGTTCCTTCACATGTGGATTTTGTTGTCAGAGGCTGTTTGAGGTGTATGCCATTGGGAGCATTTACTAGGTAGTGGGACCTTATCTCCATTACCTCCTCCAGCTATGACAACCTTAAGGAGCCTTTTTATTGTACCAATAGATCTTACCCTTACAGGTTTAGCCTTCTTTAAGACTGAGTCTCACCACATGGATTCCTATTAACATTGATTGCTGCAGAGTGATGTCCGTCTATTTTGGCATAATCACTCTCCAGGAACAGGCAAATTTGGTTTAACCCCCTGAACCTATTCTACCAACCTCAGAAATAGCCGTTAATCTACTCTCCCAAAGAAAATCAAATGTCAGCACTGGAGGTTTTAAATGACCAATAAAATCCACTATTATGTCTTTCTGTTTGTCCGTATGAAAAACAGTGTTTCCAAATGAAATGCGGACTTCACTTTTCAGGGTGGAACCACTGCCTCTGAATGTCACACTAGAATATTTCCTTTTTTAAACAAACTACAAAAGCTTATTTACACAACAAATACACAAAGTACAAACATTAAGTATTTACAAAACAGTGAATAATAAATTCAAATTAAAATATGATTACGTTCTACCGTTTATAAAATAGTCAATTCCCTGGGGGGGCCCGCTGTTCCCGGAATTATATTTTTACAAAACTATGAAAGTTTATTTACATTACAAATATACAAGGTACAGACATTCAGTATATACAAAACAGTGAGTACATTCAGATTAACGGCTAGTAGAGAATTAATACCCCAGGGGGCCCACCACTCCCGGAGGTCCCCCAGTGTGCCCTTTGCAACCGTATGCTCCCTCTCTAAGGACAGTCAGGCACCAATGTATCCTTGGAAAAGGGACATGCAGTCGGCCAGGATGGGTCCTTCCACTTTCCATTGCCTCAGACCCGAGAATGCCCGTAAATGAGGAGCGCGGGGCTGAAGTGCAACCAGAACCACAACAGCAGCCCCTTCAGAAACTCGAAGAGGGGCTGCAACCTCTGACATTCCGTAGGAGCATGGTGCACTGCCTCCTCCCGCCCACAGAATGGACAGGTGCACGGGGTGTCGGTGAACCTGCTGTACGGGACTGCCCAATACAACACCTTCCACGCCAGGTCCCCAGTGTACAGGGGAAGCACCCCTGTGTAAAGAGACTTCCACGGGGGACCCCCTCCGCTGCCAGATGGTAACACGGACCGCCAAAGGGGAGTCAGGCTGGCAGATGAAGGCAAGGGAGTGAAAGGTGTGCAGGAATAGCCCATACACGAAACACGTTGGAGTGTCATGGTGGGCATCCCCGTGAGACAGCTCACGTTGTACACGACCCTCTCCACTTCCCTGAGTCTCTTCGACACCGACCCTGATAGGATTGGGGGGCTAGCTCCCCTCGCTGCTAGAGCACCCTGAATGGACGGGATGAGATGAGACCTCATACCCTCAACAGCTCTTGGTAAAGCCGAGGCCGTTCCCTCAAAGCGGCACGGCGCGGCAGACGCTGTTGGCTGGGAGCCCCGTGCCCTCGGTGGAGAAAGTGCATGGCCAGCACACGCCATCTCGGAGGGTGCTCACTGTACAGGAGGCACCACAGGGTCCTGATGCCAGCTGGGTGAGCACACACACAAATGACTGACCACTCTCTGCGACTGGAGGTCACAGGACCGCACACAGACCCAACGGCCGGTTGTCCACCAGCCTCTTCTGGGTCCTGGAGACGAAAGAAGCGGGCGGCACTAACGTAATCAGATGGTACAGATCAGCTTGGCGACCAGCTGATTTATAACTAATGCCTTCCCTGGTATCAGATTGCCCGAAGGAGGCCTAACCAGCGTCCCAGCCAGGCAGAGCCCCTTGTCTCCAAATCCAGCCAGGCCTTCTCCATCGAGCTCAGGTGGACCTCCCCGAGTAGAGGAGATGTGTGGTGCTTCACGCAAAAGGTCTCGACCCCTCCGGTAGGAAGTACGCCTGCCACTGACCCACCCAGAGGCCCGCACACTTTTCCCAGTTGACCCGGCCGCGAAGACCTGCTGCAGTCTCGCACCCTCTGCAAGTCGACAGGTCAGTGACCACTAGGAGGCCGTCACCGGCGTCAACCGAAAGGGCAGCCTCCATGTCTGGTTTGCGTCGAACCAAACCCGTTAACCTGTTACGGAGCAGGCACAGCAATGGCTCCACACGGGGCACCCCTGATGTATCTCCTCCCGAAGCTCAAGAGCATTGCCAAAGGACCCATTAACCTTAACAAGGCACTCCATAGCAATGTACAACAGTCGGACACGGGCCACATAACGGGGCCCAACATTTTGTTGTTCCTTTTCGCGCCTTGTGGCGCATTGGGTGCCTTTTTTTTGCCTGATACATCCTCCTCATCCAGAAGGTATCAATCTGTAGCAAACTGTCATTTACACCTATTACTATAACATAAAGGACCATTTAATGTGACACATATTAACAGTCTCTGTCCTTTTTCTTCCACTTCCAGGATATACTCTCATCAACGAGGACTGCCCAGGGGCAGAGTGGAATATCATGTGTCGGGAATGCTGTGAGACAGATCAGATTGAGTGCACCTGTCCTGGAAAACAGGACGTTGTGGGCTACTCTGTCCCGTGTTGCCGTAATGAGGAAAATGAATGCGACTCTTGTCTGATTCATCCAGGTAAGGCTGAGTTTCCCAGTGCATTGAGAATGATCGTCTAGCCATTAGTTGATTTGTAACACACACCCCGCAAAAAAAACCAGTTGTGAAAGATTTGTAAATCTTTCCAATCCATGTACCTGCCCAACTATCATTTAGAAATTGTAATCGTATCTACCTCAACGAATTCCTCTGGCAGCTCATTCCACATACATACCAACATTTGTGTAAAAGAAAAGTTACATCTCAAGTTTCTATTCAATCTTTCCCCTTTCACCTTAATCCTATGCTCTCCAGTTTTTGATTCCCCAACCCTGGGAAAATGACAGGTTGTATTCACCCTGTCCAAGCCCCTCATGTGAGAGAAGATTGTACTTTATAATGCTTTTCTGACTCTCCATGTTAGACTCACACATATTACGCGGTCAGTTGTAGCAGATTACGGAAAGCGGTTAGTGTCAGAAATGGTCAACATAGTGGCAAGCCTTTCAGCCCAAGGAGCTCTGCTGCTCCGTATCCATCATGAGTTTCACAATTTCTTACCCTCAGCACCCTTTTTGAAAACAATCCTCTCTGTAAAGATAAATTTCCTTCACTTCTCCCCGTCTCCTCCCTCTCTTCCTCCCTCAACCCCTCTCCCTCCTCTCCCAAATCTAGACCTCACAATCTAGCTCATTCTGTCCTTATTATCTGTCTACACTGCACTTTGTAGCTGTAGCACTTTATTCTGCATTCTGTTATTGATTTCCCTTGTACAACCTCAATGTACAGATGTGATGAGATGATCTGTATGGATTGCATGCAAAACAGAGTTTTTCACTGTACCTCAATACACATGACTATAAAAAATATCAATTAATTTACCACCTTCCCTTTCCTCTTCTATATATGTGCACTTTGTTCCAAGTTGTACAATCATGCAATTTTTAGCTCTTCATAAACAACCTCTATCTAATCATCAAATGGCCTATGTTCTAAAAACCACTGACCACTTCTTTGGGTCTTTGCACTTATTTTTTTCTATATCAGGAAGCATCTGCACCGTGATTTATTTATTGGCATAACCCCTCAACATTTCTCATGCAGTACAACTCCAGACTTTATTCTCTTCAGATCCCTGACTCAAGCTTCAGATGAGGTGATGTCCCAGAGCAAATTTTGAATGTTGTCTGTTTTTGTTGCAGGGTGTGTCATCTTTGACAACTGCAAGAAGTGTAACAATGGCTCCTGGGGAACTCTGGATGATTTCTACATCAAAGGGGCTTACTGCTCTGAATGCCACACTGGCTGGTCAGGAGGAGACTGTCTTAGTAAGTGATGTTGAGGACACCTTGTATTCATCTTACATCTGGCTACCATTCTGAAGGAAAAGGGTTGTGTCCATAACGAACTCGGAATGCTAATGAGACATTGCATTTGGAACTTCCACAAGGCCATTGCACGAGTACCTTGCAATTCTATCACTGAGGTGCACAAGCTCCTGACAATCACATAAATGAAAAGCAAGTACAGTGAGGGTGAAGTAAAGAATACTGAATGCTGGGAATATTCAGGAGGTCAGGCAGCCTTCATAGAGGGAGGAATAGAGTTGGAGAGCAAGATTCTGCTTTCTGACTGTCAGCTAGAACGGGAAAGGTCAGGGACATAACAGGTTTGTCGGATCCTTATTATTTTTCTGATCCTTAATGGGTGGTCTAGAATGGTGAGGAGTCTTAATTTTTTACAGTCCTTTAATTTTAAAGCTTAAACAAGGATACAGACATTTGAAACTAAGTGAAGAGCTGAGAGACAGAGATTCAAGAAAAAGAAAAAATGGAGCCTCTGAAAAATCCATCACCTTTATAATCCAGATAACAGAAATCCTTTGGATATAAATAAACCAATCAATGGTTGTGCAATCATAGCACATGGGTAATGTGCTAACACTTAGCCAATGAAAAATGAGAAAGGTGATGAACTATTATGTAACTGCGATACTGCTTCCTGCCAGTAAGTGGGGACGAACCAGCACGTACTATGGAAAAATATGTGAGTTTGTTAAAGTACAAATCATGATTGAACTACGACTTTAGTCTTACATTAATTCATCTAGTATCTTATAAAAAGTATTAACACAATGGATTCCAACAGGCTTTAAATAAATAAATAATGTGCACATGTGCCGGTCGTGCATACAGCCTGTTACAGTCGCTCCATCTAGTTTTCTTACTTTTCTTACTTTTTAAACTTTTTAAACTTAGGTTATTTGTTGTATTTTTTTTCACGGTAGCACGTTGAAGCTGCACCCTCTCTAACATGCTGGTGGAGAGAGTTTTATTTGGGTTTTTAGCACTGGAAATAGTTACATTCGGACACGTCTCATTAGCGGGGCAGCAGTATGGTCGCATTGTTTATTCCAGGGACCAGCTGATTGCGCTTATGCCGGCCGGTTTAGAGAACAGAGCGGTGGACACCCCGGCTGAAATCTGGATTTTTAATCAATTTCCCCCGGGATCAATAAAGTATGACTATGACTATGAAATTCAGAAGTCACGAAAAGAGGAAGTAGGGATAATGGGGAAGATCAGTGATCAAGAGGAGGAAGAATGTATTAAATAATGAAAAGTATGATGGTGCAGGGCGAAAATGGCTGGTAATGTACGGAAGCATGGAGTTACTGGGAAGCCCACGTGACTGGTGTCTCTGTCCCTTTGTCTCAAGAGACCAGTCTACATCCCTGGTTATTGGTTCCTGTGGGCTGTATATATAATCCCATGCAACCTCAGTATAAATGCCTGAGCTCCCAACACTTCCATGGGCTTTCAGATCTTAAGGTCTCGATGTCCATTTCTAGGATCAAATATGTGTATAAATCTCAACAGATCTGTCTGGTTTTTGGGATTTCAGTGCCCTGTCCTCCTTGATGCCAGCATTTATTTGTCCCTGTCTCTGACTGATTTTGTGATGTCTCTGACTGATTTTGTGATCTTCCCACTCATGATGTCCTCACCCCAAGTTTAAAATCTAAGTGTGTCATTCCTGCATTCTGAGATGAGAGGAAACTCTTCATTGTAGAATATATCATTTTCTAGGTGTGGATTATATCTTGGGTAACCAAACATTTAGAAACTGGAGTGTCTAGTTGTATCTACTTCTCATGCTTGCTGCTTAAAGTATTGACCTGCTTCTCACTTAGGAACTGATATTGTTTCAGTGTTGTTTTCAGCTCCTGCCCCTCAAGTTAGCCTGTTACTTTCTCTTAAACCCCACCCTGCCTGATCAGTCTGTTCCAGATTTGCGTGTTGTCCAGATTCTTTCTGCCTGATGAGTCTCCTTACATGAAAATGCAGATTCACCCATGCCAAATTATGCAATGAATTTTTCTCCCCTCTTATTTACTTCAGTGTTTGTTAAACTTTGTATTTTGCTAACATAGAAACATAGAAATCTACAGCATATTTCAGGGCCTTTGGCTCATGATATTGTGCCGACCATGTAACCCATTCTGGAAACCGTCTAGAATTTCCCTACCGCAAAGCCCTCTAGTTTTCTAAGCTCCATGTACCTATCTAAGAGTCTCTTAAAAGACCCTATTGTATCCGCCTCTACCACCATCGCTGGCAGTGAATTCCACACACCCACTACTCTGTGTGAAAAACTTACCTCTGACATCCCCCTTGTACCTACTTCCAAGCACCTTAAAACTATGCCCCCTTGTGTTAGCCATTTCAGCCCTGGGAAAAAGCCTCTGGCTATCTACACGATCCATGCCTCTTATCATCTTCTACACCTCTATCAGGTCACCTCTCATCCTCCTTCGCTCCGAGGAGCAAAGGCCAACTTCACTCAGCCTATTCTCATAAGCCATGTTCTCCAATCCAGGCAATATCCTTGTAAATCTCCTCTGCACTCTTTCCTGTAGCGAGGAGACCAGAACTGAACTCAGTACTCCAAGTGGGGTGTAACTAAGGTCTTATAGATTTAACATCACCTCATGCTTCTTGAACTCAATCCCATGGTTGATGAAGGCCATCACACCATATGCCTTCTTAACAACACTGTCAACCTGTGCAATAGCTTTGAGTGTCCTATGGACATGGACCCCAAGATCCCTCTGATCCTCCACTCTGCCAGGAATCTTACCATTAATATTATATTGTCTTCAAATGTGACCCACTGAAATGAACCGCTTCACACTTATCTGGGTTGAATGCCATCTGCCACTTCTCTGACCAGTTCTGCATCCTATCGATGTCGCGCTGCAACCTCTCACAACCCTCCAGACTATCCACAACACCCCCAACTTTTGTGTCATCAGCAAACTTACTAACCCACCCTTCCACTTCCTCATCCAGGTCATTTATAAACATCACAAAGGGGGAGGGGTCCCAGAACAGATCCCTGCGGAACACCACTGGTCACCAACCTCCATGCAGAATACGAACCATCTACAACCACCCTTTGCCTTCTGTGGGCAAGCCAATTCTCGATCCACAAAGCAAAGTCTCCTTGATCTCATGCCTCATTACTTTCTGAATGAGCCTTGCATGGGGAACCTTATCAAATGCCTTACTGAAATCCATATACACTACGTCTACCTTGGTCAATATGATGCCCTAATTAAGGCTTTGGCTCATTCTTGTTAATATGCGACTGAATTTCTGTTCTCCTTCAGCTAGCCTGTTTCTCCTCTCCTACCACCAACTGTGAAACTGTTCTTGCACTTCCACACTAACTCCATTTCCTTTTCAATTTAAACTCTCAGGTTTTTACTCTTACTGGATGTGTTGGTCATAGGAACCAAGGATGTGCTGACTCTCCCAGGTTAAGCTATTTATCTGCATGTTACAGTTGTATAAATCTTTGGTTAGGCCTCACCTGGAGAGGCACAGATACAATAGACATAATCTTTCTCCCGGGGTGGAAATGTCAAGTACTAGGAGACATGCATTTACGGTGAGTGGAATTTTAAAGGGATTATGTGGGACAAGTTTTTTTCCTCAGAGTGGTTGGCACCTGGAACATCTGCCAGGGCAGCAGTAGAAGCAGATACAATACTGTGTGCTCAAGAGGCTGTTAGATGCTCACGTGAAAGGAGGGATATAGCTCATGTACAGGGAGAAGAGATTTAGTTTAACTCGGGATTGTGTTTGGTGCAGACATTGTGGATAGAGGGCCTGCTGTTCTGCTGTGCTCTACGTACATCCAGTCCCCTCGGTTGACGTCTCACTCGCATTTCCCTCAGTAAAGTTAGTACTCAGCATCCACGCCCTTTAGGTTATCTGGCCATTGCATTCACTTATTATAAAACTGGCACTCTGCTACGTGATACTCTAAGGCCTCTCCCTCTGGTTAAAATGACACACTCTTACCATACACCCTAGTGAAGCAGGTACTTTACATTCGTTTCCATTAGAGCATTAGAGACAGAATCAAGAGTAAGTTGGGTGGTCAGTGCTCACATCCAGTAAATTCTGCTTCTCACTTCTATGCCCAGTCCCCATCTGAAAACACTCAGTGGCTGCGGTCTGCATTGGAGTCTTGCAAAGATTTACAGCCCTCTGAGTAAAGGAGTTTTCCCTCATCTGCAAAACGCTCCCCATTCTAACTAGACATAAGTTTACTTATCCCATCAACTTGTCTCTGGTAACCACAGTATTGTTTATTTGGTTTCCCATAGATCTGGCAAATGATTTCTGTAATTCCGGTGATCAATCACTCGTCTCTATTCAGTTCAGCTTTCCAGGATAAATACTGATGAAAAATAACTGTATGAAGTAGTGAGCTAATAGGATCTCAACATGAGTTTTTTTTAAAAAGTGGAAACAGCTGGCAAAGTACTCAAACCCATAAATATTAAAACGAGAAGATGTAATTTGGGGTACTCAGAGATACGGTTGGGGAACAGTGAGACGGGAGTTAAGGGTGGGGGTAATGTAAGGAGGGGAGGGTGTCATAATGAGAAAGATGGGTAAAGTAGAGAAAAGTGAAGTTCAGAAGCAAGAGCAGTGTGATGGAAAAGTATGGTGGCTGGTGTAGTATGTGCATTTGATCTCCCACAACTGCAAAGGATGACAATCAACTATTCTTGAGAGGAAGGGAAGTATCACTCCGAGCAGAGCCCTATGAATTGTACGTCACTTCAAAGATAAAATTGAGCACCAAGCTGAGAAACTACATCTCGATGGTATGCAGTGAGGGATGATGGAGTTGGGATCTGCCAGTTCAGCGGTCAGATCGTGGCACTGGTGACAGGGTAGAGTGATGGTGTTAACAACTGGCTGCTGGGGACAGAGTCATATAGCACAGAAACAGACCCTTCGGCCCACCAAAACCGTGCTGCCCTTTTTGACCAAATAAACACGTAACTTTACGTGGTTCCAGATGGTGGAGTACATGCTTTAGACCTCTGTTTCACGCTGTCATGCTGAAACACAGCTCTCAGTGACTGTGGCAGCAGCTTCAGTTTGAATGGTGCATGGACGCCTGCCCAATGAATTTTGTACAAGTGATGTCCATATGTTGCAAACCAATTGCTGCCAATACACATTTGGTTCCTCTGTATTTGCAATGTATGTACAGGACTCAGAAGCAATCTTCTGTTGTTCCGTTAAGGAGCAGTAGACAATAGATTGCTTTGAGAAAATCACATTCTGGTTAAAATCTAACATGGATCTAGAACTATACAATAGAATTTCTGAGCTGTTACAGAAATGCAAATTGTGATCATTAGTTAAGTGTTGCTTAGTTTACAAGAGGGAAGAACACATGTTAAAATGTAAGTTATGCAGAACTCTGAAGAGCTTTGGTGCTTTTTTCTGTTTCTAGAATGTGGAGCTGTAATGAGTGCTTCAAGAGGACATATTATACTAGAAGGATATCCCAGCAACTCTCGCTGTGAATGGATGGTAACAGTGAATCCTAATTTTGCTATTGAGTTAAGGTAGGATGAATGTATTATATATAGCTTTGGACTTCTGTATTGTGTTCTAAGCTTTAATAAGCCTGAGTCTTTTATTCACTTCAGGATGAGATTTTCAATGTCAAGGCCAGCATTTATGTACTGAGCAAAACTCCCCCTGACAAGGTGGTGGCATCTGTCTTCTCAAACCACTGCAATTCTCCTGATGAAGCTACTCTCACGTTGCAGTTAGGGAGAGGGCTCCATGATGGTGATGTGAAGGTCCAGGTTCCTCCAAGCCAGTTAAGGCCATAAGTCCATAAGGTATAGAAGCAGAATTAGGACATTTGGCCCATCAAGTCTGCTCCACCATTTCATCATGGCTGATCCATTTCCCCCTCAGTGCCAATCTCCTGCCTTCTCCCCGTACCCTTTCATGCCCTGAATGACCAAGAATCTATTATATTCTGCTTTAAGTATATCCAATGTCTTGGCTTCCACAGCTGCCTGTGGCAACGAATTCCACAAATTCACCATTCTCTGGCTAAAGAAATTCCTCCTCATCTCCATTCAAAAAGAACGCCCCTGTATTCTGACGCTGTGTCCTCTGGTCCTTGGAAAAGCATCCTCTCCATATCCATTCTTTCAAGGCCTTTCAATATTTGATAGGTTTCAATGAGGTCTTTACTCAGTCTTTTGAATTCCAATGAGTACAGGCCCACAGCCATCAAATGTCCCTCATATGATCAGTCTTTCAGTCCTTGAATCATTTTTGTGAACCTCCTCTGGACCCTCTCCAATGTCAGCACATCCTTTCTTAGGTAAGGGGCCCAAAACTGTTCACAATACTCCAAGTGAGGCCTCACTAATGCTTTATTAAACCTCAACATTATCTCCTTGCTTTTATATCCTAATCCTCTTGAAATGAATGCTGACATCGCATTCGCCTTCCTCACCACCGACTCAACCTTCAAGTTAACTTTTATAGAATCCTGCACAAGGACTCCCAAGTTCCTTTGCACCTCAGATTTTTGATTTCATCTCCATTTAGAAAATAATCCATGCTTTATTTCTTCTAGCAAAGTGCATGACAATACGCTTCCTGACACTGTATTTCACCTGCCATTTCTTTGCCTATTCTCATCTGTCTAAATCCTTCTGTAGTCTCTCTACCTCCTCAAAACTACCTTCCCCTCTACCTATCCATGTATCATCCACAAACTGGGCTGTAAAGCCATCAATCCCATCATCCAAAACAGAAAATTCTTTGCAGATGCTGAGGTCAAAGCAACACTCACAACACACTGGAGGAACTCAGCAGGTCGGGCAGCATCCGTGGAAACGAACAGTCAACATTACGGGCCGAGACCCTTCGTCAGGACTGAAGAGGGAAGGGGCAGAGGCCCTATAAAGAAGGTCGGGGGAGGGTGGGAAGGAGAAGTCTGGTAGGTTCCAGGTGAAAAACCAGTAAGGGGAAAGATCAAGGGGTGGGGAAGGGGAACCAGGGAGGTGATAGGCAGGAAAGGTGAAGAAGGAATACGGGAAAGCACAATGGGTAGTAGAAGGAGGCGGAACCATGAGGGAGGTGATAGGCAGCTGGAGGAGGGGCAGAGTGAAATAGGGATAGGGGAAGGGAGGGGGAGGGAATTCCCGGAAGTTGGAGAATTCTATGTTCATACCAAGGGGCTGGATACTACCTAGACGGTATATGGCTCCTCCAACCTGAGTTTAGCCTCATCATGGCAGTAGAGGAGGCCATGTATGGACATATCCAAATGGGAATGTGAAGCAGAGTTGAAGTGGGTGGCAACTGGGAGATCCTGTCTGTTGTGGCAGACGGAGCGGAGGTGCTCGACAAAGCGATCCCCCAATCTGCGTGTTGTGAGAATTCCATCATCCAAATCATTGTCATATAACATAAAAAGAATCGGTCCCAACACAGACCCCTGTGGAATATCATTAGTTACCGGCAGTCAACCAGAAAAGGCTCCCTTTATTCCAGTTTGCTTCCTGCCAATCAGCTAATGCTCCATCCATGCTAATATCTTTCCTGTAACGCCATGGGCTCTTAACTTGTGCCTCACGTGTGGCACCTTGTCAAAGGCCTTCTGAAAATCAAAGTAACAATATCCATCAGTTCTCCTTTGTCTATCCTGCTTGTTATTTCTTCAAAGGCTTCTAAGAAATTTGTCAGGCAAGACTTTCCCTTAAGGAAACCATGCTAAATATGGCTTATTTTATCACGTGTGTCCAAGTACCCTGAAACCACATCATTAACATTCGATTCCAACATCTTCCCAACAACTAAGGTCAGATTAAATGGTCTATAATTTCTAGGAAGAGGTGCAGTCGACATTTCAGGCCGAGACCCTTCGTCAGGACTAACTGAAGGAAGAGTGAGTAAGAAATCTCTTACTAACTCTTCCTTCAGTTAGTCCTGACGAAGGGTCTCGGCCTGAAACGACAACTGCACCTCTTCCTAGAGATGCTGCCTGGCCTGCTGCGTTCACCAGCAACTTTGATGTGTGTTGCTTGAATTTCCAGCATCTGCAGAATTCCTGTTGTTTGGTCTATAATTTCCTTTCTTCTCTCTCTCTCTCTCTCTCTCTCTCTCTGAAGAGTGGAGTGACATTTACAATTTTCCAGTCCTCTGGAAGCATGGCAGAGTCCAGTGATTCTTGAAAGATCATTACAAATGCCTCCACAATCTCTTCAGCCACCTTTTTCAGAACCCTGGGGTGTAGGCCAACTGGTCCAGGTGACTTATCTACCCTCAGACATTTCAGTTTCACAAGCACCTTCTCCCTAGTAATGGCAACTTCACTCACTTTTGCCCCGACTCCCTCTAACTTCCAGCATACTGCAAGAGTCTTCCACAGTGAAGACTGATGCAAAATATTTATTCAGTTCGTCCATTGTTATTCCTTGTTCCCCATTACTACCTCTCCAGCATCATTTTCCAGCATTCCAATATCTATTCTTACCTCTCTTTTACTGTGGAAAAAAACTTTTGATATCCCCTTATATATTATTGGCTTCCTTACCTTCATATTCCTTCCTTTCCTTCTTTATGACTTTTCTTTAGTTGCCTTCTGTTGGTTTTTAAAAACTTCCCAATCCTCCAACCTCCCACTGATTTTTTTGCTCTATTATATGCCCTCTCGTTGGCTTTTATGTTGGCTTTGATTTCTCTCATCAGCTATGGTTGCATCATCTTGCCTTTAGGATACTACTTTGGAATGTATCTATCCTGTCCCTTACAAGTTGCTCCCAGAAATTCCAGTCATTGCTGCTCTGCCATCATCCTTGCTAATGTTCCCTTCCAATCAATATTGGCCAGCTCCTCTCTCATACCTCTGTAATTCCCTTTACTCTGCTGTTCTACTCATACATCTGACTTTAGCTTCCCCTTCTTAAACTGCAGGATGAATTCTATCATATTATGATCACTGGGCACTGGGGGTTCCTTTACCTTAAGCTCTCTAAGCAATTCCAGTTCCTTGCACAACATCGAATCCAGAATAGCTGATGCCCTGGTGGGCTCACCACGGGCTGCTCTAAAAAGCCATCTTGTAGGCATTTTACAAATTCCCCCTTTTGTGATCCAGCACCAACCTGATTTTCCCAATCTATCTAAATTGAAATCCCTCATGACTATTGTAACATTGCCCTTTTGACATGCATTTTCAATTTCTCATTGTCATTTGTAGACTACATCTTTACTATTGTTTGGAGGTATGTATATAACACCCACCAGGGTCTTTTTACTCTTGCTGTTTCTTAGCTCTGACACAATGATTGTACACTTTCCAGTCCCATGTCATCTCTTTCTAATGATTTGATTTCAATTTTACCTACAGAGCCACCCCACCCACTCAGCCTACCTGCCTGTCGTTTCAATACAATGTGTATCCTTGGATGTTAAGTTCTCAGCTATTATCTTCAGCCATGATTTAGTGGTGCCCACAATGTCATTTATGTCAATCTGTAACCGTGCTACAGGTTCATCTACTTTATTCCATATACTGCATGCATTTAAATATAACACCTTCAGTTCTGTATTCATCACCCTTTTCTATTTTGTCCTCCTTTTTACATTGCAACTCATCACTATTTTCAACCTCTGCTTGCTAGCTCTCTCCCTACACACTGCCTTTGTTTGTAAACCATCTACCCTATCCTCAACCCTATCACTTCGGTTCCCATCCTCCTGCCAAATTACTTTAAGCCCACCCGAGCAACTCTAACAAACCTGCCTGTATGGATATAGGATCCCCTGGGTTCAGGTGTAACCTGTCCCTTTGTATGCTCTCCAGAAGAGATCCCAATGATCCAGAAATCTGTAGCTTTCCCTGTGCACTAGTTCTTCCGCCATGCGTTCACCTGCCTATCATGCTATACATACCCTCACTGCCATGTGGTACAGGCAGCTATCCAGAGGTTATTACCCAGGAAGTCCTGCTTTTCAGCTTCCTACCTAGCTCCCTAAAATCTCTCTTCAGGACCTCCTCACCTTTCCTACATATATCATTGGTGCCACTATGTGCCAAGACTTCTGGCTGCTCACCCTCTCCTTTTAGAATGCCATGGACCTGATCCGAGACATTCCTGACCTTGGCACCATGGAGGCAACATGCCATCCTGGTGTCTCTATCGCGTTCACAGAATCTTGTCTCTCCTTTTCCAACTATGGAATCTCCTATTACTACTGCAGTCCCCTTCGCCTCTCTTCTCTTCTGAGCCACAGCCCCAGAGACCCAGTCACTGAGGCGTCCCCTGATAAGTCATCCCCCTCAACAGTATTCAAAGTTGTGTATTGCCTTTCCTTCTCCTGACAGTCACCCACTTACCTGCCTCCTGCAGCCTCAGGGTGACTACCTCCCTGTAGCTCCTATCTGTTACCCTTTCTCAGTCTCCTGTTTGAACTGAAGGTCATCGAGCTGCAGCTCCGGCTCCTTAACACATTCTCTGAGGAGCTGCATCTCAGTGCACCTGGTGCAGGTGTAGTTACTCGGGAGACTAGATGTCTCCCAGAATATCCACTGAATATTACAATAGCCCCTGGAGCCATTCTCACCACACTAACTGTGCCCTAACAGAGAAGGAATGAAGAATAAAGGAGAAGAAACTTACCAGATAGTTACCTCACCCAGGCCTGATGAGCCAAAGTCGCTCCAACTCTGGCCCATTCGCACAGCGGCCATTCCAACAGTGGCTGCTCTGCTTGCACCTGCCTTATTTTTATTCACCATCTCCGACACATCCTATTCACTGACATGGGGCAGTTCAACTCTGAAAACTGCCGCAAAGTGCTGCCTTTTTCAAATCTGGGCTGCAGTCCTAAATGAAATTGCTGCTGCTTCTTGCTGATTGGGCGCAGTCCAACAGTTTAGTGTGTGACTTGGAGAGGAGCTTGCCAAGAATGTTCCCAAGAACGCTATCCTTGTCAATTCTTGGAGATGAAGGGTGTGGATTTTGGAGATGTCATTGAACTGGGCTGGGAGAGTAACTGCCGTGCATTTTGTAGGTGGAGGGACTGAGAGCTCTTTCTGGGAGATAGAAGAATACCAGTCAAGCGGTCCACTTGTCATGCTTCTTGTGTGTTATTGGAACGGCACTTGTCCAGGCTCTCCCACTCCTGACTTGTGGCTTGTAGATGGTAGAAAGGCTTAGGGGTGCCAGGAAGTGAGTCACCATCAAATTGTATCAATCATTCACCCAGGATATTGAGGGTGGAAGACTTCACTGATGGCAATGCCTCTCAAAGTGAAGAATGTGTGGTCAGAAGTATTTTCTGTTTCCCATTCTTGTGAATGTTACCTGCGGCTTACTAGTTGTATATGGATATGGTCCTAGGCTTACTGCATGCAGGACATGGGCTGCTTCTTTTGTTGAGGATTGTTGAATGGAACTGAACGTCATGCAATCATCCGTGAACATCTCCACATAGTTGAAAGGCCTAGATGGAATGGATGGGGGGAGGATGTTTCAAATACTGGGAGAGTGTAGGACCAGAGTACACAGCCTTAGAATAGAAGAACATCCCTTGAGAACAGATATGAGGTTGAGCTTCTTCACAGATTGGTGAATCTGTGGAATTCATTGCTCTAGACTGTTGTGGAGGCCAAGTCATTGGGTATATTTATAAATAAAGATTGAGGAGGTCCTGATTGGTTAAGGGTGTCAAAAGTTACAGGGAGAATGGGGGTTGAGGGGAAAATAAATCAGCCATGATTGAATGATGGAGCACACCCGATGAGCTGGATGGTCTAAGTTCTGCTCCTATGACATGTAATGGAAGGAGGATGGTTGGGATCAGGATGTTGCTTTGTGGAATTCTGTGATATCAATGAGTATCACTCTTGCTTCACCTCTGGAGTTCTGTTCTTTGGTCTGTAATTGGATGTGATGAAGTCTGAAGCTAAGTGTTCATGACAAAATCCAATACGGTGCATCGTAGAGCCCATTCCATTGCTTTGCTGATAGAATGTAGAATCTTAAAGTGTAGGAACGGGCCCGTAAGCCTGCAATATCTGGCTGAACACCATGCCACTTTTCACTGAACGTGGTCCGTTCACCATGAATTGCCACGTGTTGTCTAAGTACCTCTCAAATGTTACTATTGTATCTGCTTCCACCACCTCCCCAGCAGTGTGTTGCAGGCACCTAACATGCTACTTAAGAATGAAACTTGCTTGTAAACTTTACCCTTTCACCTTAAAGTTCTGTCCTCCAGTACTTGATGTTTTTATACATTTATTACTTATTGATGGAGATAAAGTGTGGAGCAGGCCCTTCCAGCCCTTTGAGCCTTGCTGCCCAGCAACCCCTGATCTAACCCTGACCTAATCACAGGACGATTTACAGCGACCAGTTAACCTACCAACTGGGACGTCTTTGCACTGTGGGGGGAAACTGGAGCACCTGAAGGAAACCCAGGCGGTCATGGGGAGAACAACAGACAACGGAGGGAACTTACATGTGGGGTAAAAAACTCTGACGATCTACCCTATCTACGCTTCTCATAATTTTATCAACCCTCAGTGCTCGATGCTCCAGAGAAACAGCCTGAGTTTGTTCTACCTCTTCTTATAGTTCGTACTCTCTAATCCAAGTAGCATCTTGGTGAGCTTCTTCTGCACCCTCTCCAAAAACTCCTGATTCTATCCTACGGCAACCAGTGTCACACATAATCCTCCAAATACGGCCTGACCAAAGTTTCATACAGCTGCCCGACTTTACACACAACACCCGATTTAAGAAGGGAAACATACTGTACACCTTCTTTACCACCCCATACACTTGTGTTGCCATTGTGTTCCATTGTCCATGGAACTCCAGGATTTCTCTGTATATCAATGCTCCGAAGAGTCCCGACATTTACATTTGACCTCCCAAATCCAACCCCTCACATTTGTCCAGATTGAACTCCAGCTGCTATTTCTCTGTCCGCATTTTCAAACTGGTCTGTATTCTGTTGATTGAGAGTGAACTGACCAGGGTAATTTGATTAGATTTGTCCTTTTTGTGGACACAACAAACCCAGACTATTTTCCACGTTGTTAGGTGAACCCAGTATTGTAACTGTATTGGAGCAGCTTTGCTGGAGGCACAGCTCTGGCTGTAGAGAAAGCTTTCAACACCATGGCCATGGTAATTCTTCTTGACCATAGCGTTCTGAGTGCTGGATGCCCTCATCACTCAATCTCAATCATTGAGTGATATCATGTGAAGGGGACCAGATTGGTTGAAGATTGATTTCAGTAATGATGGTGACTTCAGTAGGAGGAGGAGAGGGATCTTCAGCTTAGGCTCTGAATGCTTCAGTTTTGTGGTTTCAATCGTGTGTTGTGAATTTGTTCTGGAGATCTTCCTTGTTCTTGGAACATCTTTCCTCTATGAATAACGTTGTTCCCTACCAATCACAACCAGCAGCAGGGCTGAGGAGCACAAACCTCATCAGTTTGGTTTGGTGATCACCCTCGAGAGAAAATCTGCAGATGCTGGAAATCAAAGCAAGCTGCACAAAATGCTGGAGAAACGCTGCAGGCCAGGCAGCGTCCATGGAAAAGAGTAAACAGTCAACGTTTCGGGTCGAGACCCTTCATCAAGACTGGAAAAAAAGAGATTAGAAGTTAGGGGAATCTGATGGGAGAGGATAGAAGGACGTGGAAGAAAGGGAAGGAAGAGGAGGATGAGAGGGAAGTGATAGGCAGGTAAAGAGAAGGAGGGATACAGGAATAGGGAATGGTGAAGCGGGGGATGGGGTGGTGGAGGAGGGTGTCAATTACCGGAAGTTCAAGAAATCGATGTTCATTCCATCAGGTTGGAGGCTACCCAGATGGAATACAAGGTGTTGCTCTTTGAACCTGAGTGTGGCCTCATTGCACAGTAGAGGAGGTCATGGACTGACATGTTGGAAGGGGAACGGGGGGAGAATTAAAATGGGTGGCCATTGGGAGATCCCACTTTTTCTCACGGGTGGAGCATAGGTGCTCGGCGAAGCGGTCTCCCAATCTGCGTTGGGTCTCCCCGATATACAGGAGGCCACAGTAGATAACCCCAACAGACTTCACAGGTGAAGTGTTGCCTCGCCTGGAAGGACTGTGTAGGGCCCTGAATGTTAGTAAAGGAGGAGGTGTAGGGGCAGGTGTAGCACTTGTTCCGCTTACAAGGATAAGTGCCAAGAGGGAGATCAGTGGGGAGGGATGAATGGACAAGGGAGTCGCGTAGGGAGCGATCCCTAATGAAAGCGGAAAGAGTGGGAGGGAAAGATGCGCTTAGTAGTGGGATCCTGTTGGAGATGGCAGAAATTACATAGAATTACTTGCTGGATGCAGAGGCTGGTGTGGTGGTAGGTGAGGACAAGAGGAACCCTATCCCTGGTAGGGTGGTGGGAGGATGGGGTGAGGGCAGACATGCGTGAAATGGAAGCGATGCGGGAGGTAGAGGAAGAAATGCCAGTTTCTTTGAAAAAGGATGACATCTCATTAGTTCTAGAATGAAAAGCCTCCTCCTGAGAGCAGATGTGGTGGCGACAGAGGAGTTGAGAGAAGGGGATGGCATTTTTACAAGTGGCATGATGGGAAGAGCTATAGTCCAGGTAGCTTTGAGAATCAGTGGGCTTATAAAAGATATCAGTGGATAAGCTGTCTCAAGAGATAGAGACAGAGAGATCGAGGAAAAGCGGGGAGGTGTCGGAAATGGACCAGGTAAGTTTGAGGGCACAGTGGAAGTTGGAAGCAAAGTTGGTAAAGGCGATGAGCTTGGCATGGGTGCAGGAAGCAGCACCAATGCAGCTGTCGAAATAGAGTAGGAAAAATCGGGGAGTGATATTGGTGTAGACTTGGAACATGGACTGTTCCACGTAGCCGACAAAACCTAGCTCTGTCCATTCACCATTCTCTTCGCCCTGTGTTGCAGCTTTGGCAGGCTGATGAAAGACTATTGAATGGACTTGTGCAATAATGATGAACTCTTGGCGTCATAGTTTATTTCATCGGGGTCTTTGCACGTTTTTCTCTGTAACGGGAACACTATATTCTGCTTTGTTATTGCTTTTCCCTTCTACTTCCTCGATGTGTTTATGTTGTGAAATGGTCTGTATGGATGGCATGGAAACCAAGTTTGTCATGTGACAACAATACATCGATTCCCATTATTAGGTATGCTTGGTTCTGTCCTCAACCGCCTTCCTGCACTCTACTGACACCTGATCCTCGACCTTGACATGCAGCAATAGAATGATACGGTACAGGAACAGGCCCTTCAGCCCCACATCGCCATGCCAGCCATCTGGTACATAATCGTATTAATCCCATTAACGGACATTTGGCTCATAGCCTTCACTGCCTTGATAACTGAAGTCTTTATCTCAATACTTCTTAAGTATTCTGAAAGTTTCTGCCCCCACCATCCATCAAGTCAGTACGTTCTAGATTCCAAAGTTCAAAGTGCATTTATTATCAAAGTATATATACTTTATACAACCTTGAGATTCGTCTCCTTACAGGCAGCCACGAAACAAAGAAACCCAATAGAACGCATTAAAAAAGAAGACCACTGCACACTCAATGTGCAGGAAAGAAAACAAATTGTTCAAACAGTAAAAGTAAATAAATGACATTCAGAAGTGAAATGCACAAAGGTGAGTTCGCAGCCACAAAGCCGCTCATCACTGTAGCCCGTTAGTTGTAGGCCACTGCCTCAGTTCAACACAGAGCAGCAAGCTGAACTCTGCCTCGTCCCCCTCCTCCAGCCTCGACACCCTAACTTTTCCATCTGGCCCAGTGCTTAAATCAGCCAAACAGTGGGTCATACCACCCCCAGGCCCTGCTGCTTCGAACTCCCTCGGGCCCTGCCGCTTTGATACACCCTCAGGCCCTGCTGCTTTGAACACCCTCGGGCCCTGCGGCTTCGAACGCCCTCGGGCCCTGACGCTTCGAAAACCCTCGGGGCCCTGATGATTCAAAAACCCTCGGGCCCTGCTGCTTCGAACACCCTCGGGCCCTGCCGCTTTGAACGCCCTCGGGCCCTGACGCTTCGAAAACCCTCGGGCCCTGCTGCTTCAAACACCCTCGGGCCCTGCCGCTTCGAACGCCCTCGGGCCCTGCTGCTTCGAACGCCCTCGGGCCCTGCCGCTTCGATACACCCTCAGGCCCAGCTGCTTTGATACACCCTGAGGCTGGGCCCTGCCATCTTGACTTGGCTCATACCTGACCTTTCCAATCTGGCCTAGGGCTTAAATCGGTCAAACATCAGCTTGCTCCAATTTCGCAGGCCTGGGCCCTGCTGCCTCGGTTCTGCTGCTTTGAATCGGCTGCAAGTCCGCTCCAGCAATGGCGAAACATTGGGTCATTCCTTGCCCTTGGGCTAGACCCTGCTGCCTCGATTCGGCCCAAATACACCATGCCACAACCGACCTGCACCTTCAGAGCTTCAGTTAACACCACAAATATTCCAGGATATACAAGTGGTTCAAAAGTTCAACTCTAATAGGGAAGTTACAGGCTATTGATTTCAGTGATAGTTTTTGAGAAAAAGTGTGATCAATAAAGTAATTAGTAGTTTGTTTGCTGCAGCAAGTTGTTGCTGTGCTTCACCAGTGCCACTTTAAACTGATTCCCTCTGGCCAGCGAAGTATCCTGTTAAACCAAAGTCTTCCAGCTCTAGACAATTGTTTGATTGTTTTATGGGCACAAGTTTCCTATAATTCACTGCATCTTTGTCCTCATGATTTTGTACACATCTATCCGATTTCCGCGCGCCCCCCCCCCCCCACACACAACCTTGACATGTCTGCGCTGAGGAAGGCAGTCCTAGTCTGTCCAGTCTCCCCTCACAAGTGAAGTGCTCTGAGCCAGGGCAACGTCAGAGTGAAATGCACAAAATGCTGGAGGAACTCAGCAGTGTAGGCAGCATCTCTGGAGGTATCCCTCCTGCTTTTTGTGTGCTTCTGCAGATGCCAGCACCTGCAGTCCCTTGTGTCAACATCTAGTCAACCCTCTCCACTGTAATCGTATCCTTAGTATAATGATGTAGTGAGGGGTATGGCATTGAGGTTACATATTGACATATTGTGGTGGTGGTCTATAATGCCTCATGGATGCCCAGTTTTGAGCTTCCGGATCTAATCCATCACAATCCTGGTGCCACAGCCCACAGTGGAGGATGTCCTTGGTGTAAGGACGTGCACTATTGAGGCTTACCTAATTTTGGAATGACAGACAAGTTATGGTTCAGGAGTTGGTGGCTTTGTATCTGTTTACTGAGTGGAAAATGTGTTGATGAAGAAAATAATGGCAACTCGACAGCGCTCAACAACAATCGTTGGTGCTTTGGTGCCATCTGCTGTTTGAAATGAATGTTGCTTGTTTTGTTAGAAATAAGAGATTTAATATTGATGTACTTAATTAACTGCTTGAGTTCAATATTCTCACACCACTTCTCAATCCCTCCAAGCCCTGCTTGTCTTGTGACCTCCTCTTGGCCTAATATTGGCCTCTTGCCCATCCTGTGCACCTAACTGCTTCAGCCGTCTTGGTCTACTCTGATAATCTGGAAATTGGGTGTTCAGAAGCTCCGATCGTCTGGAATGGGAGTTGGGAGTCTGGAGTGAGGCCTGGGGCTTGGTCTGGGCCGTGGGTCTGCCTGGTGTGGGGCCTGAGTTAAAGTGGGGTCTGGAATGGGAGTGGGAGTATATTTTCCCCCTCCTTTTAAACTCATGGAAACTTTAATTTAGATTGAGTAGCATGTTAAAAAAAGGTGAAGTAACAGTGTGTCAAAAATTAATAGGAGTAATAAAAACACCAATAATAATAATAATCTGTAAAACCCATTTGTTCATATCAGCAAAAGTCCTGAAAATGCCAGACAATCAGGGTTTTACTCCAGTACTTTGAACATATTTGCCTCTTGCCCTCTCCTACTTTGTCACTCCTCATTATCTACCCCAATGATCAAGCTGCCATTTGCCACCCCTACTGCCTTGTCTTCAGACTTGATGATGATAACCTTTGCTGCTGCCACCCAGCCTGAGATATTTTACTCCATCCTCAATGCTCTCCAGATGAGAGATGTTGTTGCCATATGAGTGAACTTGCTGAAGGAATAATGGCAGCACGGTGACCTATCCATAGGAATCCCTCCTCCCACCCCCGATGGTGACTTGTTTTTTGGGATCCCCTCCGCCTGTCCAAGATGGTGACCAATCCATCGGAATCCTCTCCTCCTCTCCCACATGGTGACGCCTCCCCATCTCCGTGAAGTGCGTCCAGTGTTTGTACATGAGGGATCTCCAATAGTAGATATGTCACTGCAGCGAGGGAGATGGGGATCTCTTGCAGAGCATGTTTCAATGAGGGACCTCCTGAAAGGAGAAGGGGCACTAAGGGACCTCCTGCCTGTGGAGGAAGTTGCACAGAGAAACCTATCACCTGGGACACAATACTGAGGAACCTCTTGCAGCGGAAGAGATGTTACTGAGTGATCTTTTGTAATGGAGGGGGTCTCACTGAAGGATCTCCTGCCGCATGTGTGTGTATCACTGGAATCTCCTGCAGACTGAGGGATCTCCCATCTGGGGTGCACCTTCATGTAGTGTGGAGGGGTGTGCTGCATGGTGTGCTCTCTTGCGGTATACCTGCGTGTGGTGTGGAGGGGTGTGCTCTCCTGTGATAGTCATGGGAGATTTCAACGTGCAGGTTGATTGGGAAAATCAGGTTGGAATTGGAACTCAAGAGAGTGAGTTTGTTGAATGCCTACGAGATAGCTTTTAGGAGCAACACACATAAAAGTGTGCCAGGCAGCATCTCTAGGAAGAGTTACAGTCAACGGTTCGGGCCAAAACCCTTCGTCAGGACTAACTGAAAGAAGAGATAGTAAGAGATTTGTGGGAGAAAGTGGGAGGGGGAAGGGGAGATCCAAAATGATAGGAGAAGACAGGAGGGGGAGGGATGGAGCCAAGAGCTGGACAGGTGATTGGCAAAAGGGATATGAGAGGAACATGGGACAGGAGGACCAGGGAGAAGGAAAAGGGGGAGGGGGGAAATCCCAGAGGATGGGCAAGGGGTATAGTCAGAGGGACAGAGGGAGAAAAAGGAGAGAGAGAAAAAGAATGTGTGCATATAAATGAATAAATAACGGATGGGGTACGAGGGGGAGGTGGGGCATTAGCGGAAGTTTGAGAAGTCAATGTTCATGCCATCAGGTTGGAGGCTACCCAAACGGCATATAAGGTGTTGTTCCTCCAACCTGAGTGTGGCTTCATCTTTACAGTAGAGGAGGCCGTGGATAGACATATCAGAATGGGAATGGGATGTGGAATTAAAATGTCTGGCCACTGGGAGATACTGCTTTCTCTGGCGGACAGAGCGTAGGCGTTCAGCAAAACAATCTCCCAGTCTGCGTCGGGTCTCGCCAATATATAAAAGGCCACATTGGGAGCACCGGACGCAGTTTATCACCCCAGTTGACTCACAGGTGAAGTGTTGTCTCACCTGGAAGGACTGTCTGGGGCCCTGAATGGTGGTAAGGGAGGAAGTGTAAGGGCATGTGTAGCACTTGTTCCGCTTACAAGGATAAGTGCCAGGAGGGAGATCAGTGGGGAGGGATGGGGGGGGGGACACGAATGGACAAGGGAGTCAAGTAGGGAGCGATCCCTGCGGAAAGCAGAGAGAGTGGGGGAGGGAAAGATGTGCTTAGTGGTGGGATCCCGTTGGAGGTGGCAGAAGTTACGGAGAATTATATGTTGGACCCGGAGGCTGGTGGGGTGGTTGATAAGGACAAGGGGAACCCTATTTCTAGTGGGGTGGCGAGAAGATGGAGAGAGAGCAGATGTGCATGAAATGGGGGAGATACACTTGAGAGCAGAGTTGATGGTGGAGGAGTTTGTTGTTGAGGCTACTAGGGGATCATCTATACTGGATTGAGTGTTATGTAATGAACCGGAGGTGATTAAGGAGCTTAAGGTAAAAGAACTCTTAGGAGGCAATGATCACAATATAATTGAGTTCAACTTGAAATTTGATAGGGAGAATGTAAAGCCTGACATAGCAGTATTTCAGTGGACTAAAAGAAATCATAGTGGTATGAGAGAGGAGATGGCTAAAGTAAATTGGAAGGAGATGCTGACAGGGATGACAGCAGAGCAGCAATGGTGTGAGTTTCTGGGGAAAATGAGGAAGGTGCAGGATAGATGTGTTCCAAAAATGAAGAAATACTCAAATGACAAAATAGTACAACTATGGCTGACAAGGGAAGTCAAAGCTAATGCAAAGACAAAAGAGATGGCATACAACATAACAAAAAATAGGTGGAAGACAGAGGATTGGGAAGCTTTTAAAACTCTATAGAGAGCTACGAAAAGAATCTTTGGGGGGAAGAGATGAAATATGAAAGCAAGCTAGCAAACATGGTTCCAAAGAAATGGAAAATTGCAAATGTCACTCCACTCTTTAAGAACGGAGGAAGGCAGCAGAAAGGAGGTTATAGACCAGTTAGCCTGACCTCAGTGGTTGGGAAGATGTTGGAATCAATTGTTAAGTGTGAGGTTATGGAGTACTTGGTGGCACAAGACAAGTCAGCACAAAGTCAGCACGGTTATCTGAAGGGAAAATCTTGCCTGACAAATCTGTTGGAATTCCTAGAAGAGATTATAAGTAGAATAGATAAAGGGGATGCAGTAAATGTTGTATATTTGGACTTTCAGAAGGCCTTTGAGAAGGTGCCACACATGAGGCTACTTGCCAAGCTAAAAGCCCATGGTAATACAGGAAAGTTGCTGGCATGGTTAAAGCACTGGCTGATTGCTAGGAGGCAGTGAGTGGGAATAAAAGGATCCTCCTCTGGTTGGCTGCCAGTGAGTAGTGGTGTCCGCAGGGGTCGGTGTTGGAGCCTCTTCTCTTTATACTGTATATCAATGATCTAGAGGATGGAACAGATGGCTTTGTTGCCAAGTTTGCAGATGATATGAAGATTGGTAGAGGGGTGGGTAGCGTTGAGGAAAAAGGTAGGCTGCAGAAGGACTTTGACAGATTAGGAGGGTGGGCAAGAGAGTAGCAAATGAAAAACAATGTTGGAAAATGCATGATCGTGCACTTTAAGTAGAAATAAATGTGCAGACTATTTTCTAAACTGGGAGAAAATCCAAAACTATGTGATGCAAAGGGACTTGGGAGTCCTTATACAGAACACCCAAAAGGTTAACTTACAGGTAGAATTGGTGGTGAGGAAGGCAAATGCAGTGTTAGCATTCATTTCATGAAGTCTAGAATAGAAGAGCAGGGATGTGATGCTGAGGTTTTATAAGGCACTAATAATGCCTCACATTGAGTATTGCGAGCAGTTTTGGGCTCCTCATCTAAGAAAAGATGTGCTAGCATTGGAGGAGATTCACGAGAATGATTCTGGGAATGAAAGGATTATTATACAAGGAATGTTTGATAGTTTGGGTCTGTACTCACTGGAATTTAGAAGGATGAGGGGAGATGTAATTGAAACCTTTGGAATGTTGAAAGGCCTAGACAGAGCAGATGTGGAAAGGATGTTTCCCATGGTGGGGAATTCGAGAAAAAGAGGACACAGCCTCAGGATAGAGGAGTGTCCATTTAAAACAAAGATGTGGAGAAATTTCTTTAGCCAGACGGTGGTGAATTTGTGGAATTTATTACCACAGGCAGCTGTGAAGGCTAAGTTGTTGGGTGTATTTAAGGCAGTGGTTCTTGATTAGACACAACATCAAAAGTTACGGGGAGAAGGCTGGGGAATGGGGCTGAGGAGGGGTAAAATGGATCAGCCATGATTGAATGGCAGAGCAGACGCAGATGGCTTAATTCGGGTCCTATGTTTTATGGTCTTGTACCTGCGTGTGGTGTGGAGGGGTGTGTTTTTCTGGAATATACCTGTGTATGGTGTTGTGGGTTGTACTTTCCTGCTGTTGTGTGGAGGGGCGTGCTGTCCTGGGGTATACCTGTGGGTGGTGATGTGGGGTGTGTTCCCTTATGGTATACCTACATGTGGTGTGGAGGAATGGACTTTCCTGGGCTATACCTGTGCGTGGTGTTGTGGGGCTAGGCTGCCTTGTGGTATACCTACATGTGGTGTGGAGGAATGGACTTTCCTGGGCTATACCTGTGCGTGGTGTGGTGGGGCTAGGCTGCCCGGTGGGCTCTCCTGGGGTATACCTTCGTGTAGGGGTGTGCTGCTCAAGTTGTACTATCTTGTGTTCCAGGTTCTCCATGCTGAGCCTGGAGTTTGATTACATGTGTCAGTACGATTACGTGGAGGTTCGTGATGGTGATAATGTCGATTCCAGAGTCATCGGCAAGTTCTGCGGGAACGAGCGTCCTCCTCCCATTCGGACCACTGGAAACCTGTTACACGTCCTGTTTGTATCTGATGGCTATAAAAGCTTTGACGGATTTTATGCCACGTTTGAGGAGGTTGACGGTACGTAGACCTGGTTCCAAGTCATTTTCCACCATTTCTTCACTCCTGGTTCCTGGTTCGTTCACTGACTGTCCTCTCTGCTTCATCCCTCAGTAGCCTCCTCATCTTGACTTGCCTCTCCTTTCAATGCTTTCCACCTTCACGACCTTCCACTCCTGGCTATACATCTCCCACCTGGCCCCTCCCTTGGCCTCCCTCGCTCACCTTTCCTCTCTCTCCGCCCCCCTACCCTTCCAAAGCCAGGATGGTGGACCCCTATGCTGGAGTCTGCATCGGGACCCCTGACCCCCACTATCTCTTGTTGCTTCCAGAGGTCCCAGGCTGATGGGTGGGCTTCTTCAGGCTTACTGTAAGGGCTGTAAGCATTGCTTGTAGGAAGAGCATTGCATTTGGTCAGACGTTTGACCAGCAATTTGGGTGACTCCTAACTGTTCTTTGAAATTCTCAGCAACCCACTCCCCTATACATAAAACAACAATAGAATAAAACTGGGTGGACCATCTTGCATTCATCTAGGCACCAAAGATAGACTTGGCAAAGTCACTCCTGGTTCTGTTGGCCTTGTAAAGTCCTTCTCAAAAACACCTGTAGCTGAAGAGGGAGATGTTCTATAAATCATGCCACCAATTGCCTGTCATAGCTACATTAATGATTTTCAGGAAACTCTTCCATCTCTGGCTATGTCTTTTATCAGTGGCAGGACAGACCCATCCAAGGTGGCAGCACTGAGGGTATCCAGATGGGAGGGTACTTTGAGAGTCGTCAATGTTGTCTCTGGATCCCATGAGATCCCGTAGCTTCAGGTCAAACGTGGGTAAGGAAACCTCTTCCAGACTGCAAGCTATTGTTCTCCCTCAGCTGACAGATCAGTGCTCCTCCGTATTGGACAAGATGGGAAAGAAGCACCAAGGGTAGTAAGGGTACAGTTGTACTCTCAGTGTGGACTTCAGTGTCCATCACCAAGAGTAATTTGGTGGAACCATTGCTGACTGATCTGGCCAAGTTCTGAAGGACACAGCTGTCAAATTGCAGCTAATGAGTTAATCAAAGTGTTGGTATTGGTTTATTATTGTCTCATGTACCAATCCAGTGAAAAGCCTGTCTTGTATACTGTTTACACAGATCAAATCATCTCACAGTGCATTGAGCTAGAATAAGGTAAAGGAATAACTATAAGCTGGTTGGTGGTGCAGCAGCATCCACACTGAACTTCAGGGTGAGTGGCTCTGGGTTCAAATCTGGTCGGCTCCTCGCATGCTTTCCATCTGTGATGGGTTGAGGCTTGAGCGTCGAGCTAGCAATTTGTCCTCGTAAAACGGACTAACGCTAAAGAAACGGCAAGGTTGCCACACGATGCGCCAGTGAGGTGTGGAAGGATACTGTGCAAGGTCGTAACGAGATAGATCATAGGGCAAGGTGGTAACGAGATAGGTCGTAGGGCAAGATCGTAACAAGGTAGATCGTAGGGCAAGGTCGTAACAAGGTGGATCCCTGGGGCAAGGTCTTAACGAGGTAGATCATAGGGCAAGGTTGTAATGAGGTAGGTCGTAGGGCAAGGTCGTAGCGAGGTCGATTGTAGGGTGAAGAATCCATCTAATCGCATAAGAGATCCATTCAGGGATCTGAAACAGTGGAATAAATGCTGTCCTTGAGCTTGCTGCTATGTGCTTTCAGGTTTTTGTATCTTCTTCCAATGGAGGAGGAGAGAAGAGAGAATATTTGCGGTATGGAGGGTATTTGATAATGCTGTTGCTTAACTCAGACAGCAAAAAGTATAGAACAAATCCATGGAGGGCCGGCTGATTCCTGTGATCTGCTGAGCTGCATTCACAACTTCGCTGCTTCTTGCGGTCATTTGCAGAGCAATTACCAAGCCAAGGAATGTGTAAGGGATATGCCATGTCAACCTTGTGCTCACTGATCTCTCTGGTCACGATATTATTGGCAGAAGAGATCACCACACATTCCCTGTCAAGACAAAGTCCAGTCTTAACACTGAGAAACACCCTCTGACCTGTTATGTGCTACTGTAATCATGATAAATAGAATAGAGTCCGAGACATTTTGGTGGCTTAAAGCCAGGATCCACAAGGTTGCTGTCAGCCATCATCAGAAGCAGATACGTACATCTGTCTCCTCTACGTGGTGTTACAGTCCACCCAGGTAATCATGATTGGCTGTATGAGAAATGCAAAAAGGCATGACTGGATCAATGCCTGCACAAAGTGAGGAGCCAGCCATGAGAAGCTACAACACAGGACTGCATGTGACGTAAAACAGCAGAAATGGCAGGGAACAGCCCATGCCAAGTGATCCTATAATGGATCAGGTCAACCCTCTGCAGCCCGAATGCATCTGGTCATGAATTTGTTAGCTAATGGAACAGGAGGATCCAAGAATTCACTCTCCTCGGTGATGCTGGAGCCCAGCATTTGAATACTGACAAACAGGCTGAAACATTTGAGGGACACAAGAAATTCTGCAGATGGAAAACTTGAGCAACACACACATTCTGGCCTGTGCTCTTTTACTTTCCAGTCCTAATGAAGGATCTTGGCCCAAATTGCCTACTATTCATTTCCCTTGAGAGATACTGCCTGACCTGCTGAGTTCCTCTAGCATTCTGTGTGTGAGGCTGAAACATTTTCAGCCAGAAATGTTGAAGACTTAACACTCCAAGACAAGCTGCACCTGCAGTACAGTTACAACACTGACATCTCTTCAGCAATATGGAAAATTGCCCTGAATGTCCCATTCACTAAAAAGTAGGGCAAAGTAAACCTGGCTAATTACCAACCAATCAGTCTACTCCTAGTCATCAGTGAAATGGTGCAAGATGCCAATGACTGTGCTCTCAAACGGCACTTGCTCACAGTTGCCATGTTGCCAAGACTTGGTCAAAGCATGAACTACCCAAGCAACACTTTCCAAACCAGCAAAACAACAAGAGCAAGTAAGTGCATGGAAAATTTACCGTCTGTACGGTCCTCCCTCGGTCATATCGCAGGCTGCTGCTCCTTCATTATCAGTGGGTCTACCATCCTTATCAACAGAACGTTGGGAATCCCCTCACCAGAGGTTTCAAGTCAGAGGGTCACTAACACCTTTGGTTAGGGATAAGTGTTGGGCTTTGCCAGCAATGCCCAGGTCCTGAAGAGTGAATGAAAATCATATTTGCTATGCTGCGCTACCCACAGGTGTTGGAACAATGGGTTTCCTTGGGGATCAAAGAGTTAATCCTCATGTGGAACTGGCCACATGTGGGCAAAGTCCTTGATGAATCCTACTCATCTGTATTCATCAAGAAGAAGGACGTGGAAGATAGTGAGTTTGGGGAGGGGCACACTGATGCGAGTATGAAGAAATGCGTAAGGTCCGATATATCCTCAGGGTGATTGAGATCTCTCCCAGGCTGCTAGGGGAAACAAGAAGTTGGCTGGCCTCTGATGGAGAGTCTTGTATATGTTTTTCATAAACTTATATTACTTAACAAAATTCCACACATGTATTTTGAAACCGATTTGCGAATTATATGCCAATTAATGTAATTTGTAATGTGTGGTAGTTTACAGTACTGACAGATGTGTACATCAGTAGTGCTGGATCTCTTCACTTGTTTCCTGAGCTGGAGTGCTTATTTCACTGACTGACTAATTGTCAAAGAATTTACCCCTGACATATTGCACTTTACTGTAAGACAATTTTGTCACCAAATTACTGTGAGAAACTTTACTCTGTTAGGGAACAGAAATAAAGACACAGACTTTGATATAAGGTTAACCCTTTAATACGTGGAGCCATTGTCTTAGGACTCTGTCAATGTCAGGTTACATCTTAAATTTACGCAATAAATTATGCACCATAGCCAACAGCTAAATGTACTTGGTCAGCGATTACAAGAAGCTCTTGTTAGGTATCAGCAAGTCTGTCATTGTACTTGCGTAGTACACACAATTAGAATTACATGTCCACATTCAGTTCCCCTTTTAGACAGACAGGCTGTAGGTCACTTTGTTTCTCAGACAAAGGTCAGCAATACCTCATTATTGGCATGACCTGCTGTTAGCTGGCACAAACAAGACAGACTCTGTCTCTTACGCTGTCACCCTCATGACCCAAGTCTCGGGCAAAGTAAAGCTTGACAACAAAATTTAATTCAAAATTTAACTTTCTTCTTAATTTTCTTCCACATTAATACATTCAGTCAGTGTAGTGGGGTATTCAAGGCAATGAGGAAATCCAAGTTGTTTCCATCCAGAGACACAATCCTCTCAATAATCAGCTAAGAACTTCCCAACTATCCATAACTCTTGCTGAGATTGCTGTCTAAATGCCTTGTGCAAAACCCCTGCCAAATACTAGTCTCAAACCTCTTCTTTACTCGAAACTGTCTCTCTTTGCTATTGTTTAATGTGCCCTAATCTTCCTGATTTATTCCTTCCATTTCCTTCACTATCTTGGATACCTCAAGATGATCAGCTGGTGAGAAGTTGAAAGCTTCTTTGTTCCTTCCTTGTATTGGTGTCATGGGCTAGGAGTTTCGTGAGGCTCGTCCTGCGCCCTGGTGAATGGAGCTGGGTGGGGTATGGCTGCAATCTGACTGCGGCGTTGTACCTCTGAAGAACTAAGTTGCATTTATATGGGGCAGGGTATCATAGATGATTGGTCAGTGTCAGGTTTAGTACCACTGGCATACAGTGTGTCATGAAATTTGTCTCTGTTGGAACGAGGGAACCTGGCTGCCAATTTGTTCATATCAAGCTCCCACAATGAGAAAGTGTCCAGGGGATCTAACTTAATGACGCTGGATCGGTACGGTGTATCACAACAGCATTTCAGCATTTTAGGGGTGTCACGGTAGCGTTGCAGTTAGCGCGATGATATTACAACTCGGTGCCGGAGTTCAGAGTTCAATTCCTGCGTAGTTTGTACGTTCTCTCTGTGACTGCGTGGGTTTCCTCCCACAGTCCAAAGACATGCTGGTTGGTAGGTTAATTGGTGATTGTAAATGGTGATTGCAGGCTCGTTATGCCAGCAGGGCCCGTTCCGCACTGGATCGCTAAATAACTAAAAATAAAAAATATATCTGAGGGCAAAAAAAGCAGGAGATATTGAGAGGACTTAATAGAGCAGGCAGGATTTGAGAGCGGAACAGTATTAATGTTAGCTCAGCAGATGATGTTTCTGTGTGTGTGTGTGTGTGTGTGTGTGTAGTAATTCTGATGAAATGGGCTGCCGGTGATGCTTGTGGAGGCGGATACGATAGGGTCTTTTAAGAGACTCCTGGATAGGAACATGGAGCTCAGAAAAACAGAGGGCTATGGGTAACCCTAGGTTATTTCTAAAGTAAGTACATGTTCAGCACAGCATTGTGGGCCGAAGGGCCTGTATTGTGCTTTAGTGTTTCTATGTTTCTATGTTTAAATGTCATCAATCTGAAATGCTAACTCTTCCACAGACGCTGCCTGATCAGCCATGTAGCCCCACTATTTTCTGTTTTGTATTTTATACTTTTATTGATGATATAGTTCAAGACATTGGTCATGTTGGTCCCTGATCTGCCCTGACTGGATCCACGGATACCGTAGGTAATTCATGGAGACTGTGCATTAAGCATCTTCCCTTCCTGTTCTGCCACCCTTCGCTCTCCTGTGTTAAGTTCCATCTGCTTTTATTTCATCAGCTTATGCCTTTAGCCATTTTGTTTCCTTTTAGAATCAACTGTCTCCTAGCAGCACAACATCCGAATATTTATCTGATTTTCTATAAGTCTCTGAATTCAAAGCACTGGTGGAAGTTGGAACAGTAATGATCTCCGGTGGGCGTGGGGGAAGTTGGGAGCCTCTTTCCTCACCATTTACAGAATATGATGTTCAGAGACAGGTGAGGCAATAGAATCAATGTAAATGGTTCAGTTTTCATTCTGTGTTTAAGCAAAAACACAAGTTTTTCACAAAGCCAGTTCCAACTATTTGGAACTGATACTGCCAATACTCTTTCCTCACACCCTCCATCCCAGTCCTACTCTGCCTCACCTCTGCCCCTTTCCCCAACCCCCATCTATTCCACACTGAGACATTGAACCTGAGCCGACAGGTCTGGAGCTGATCACCCATCCTCCATCCATTGCCACACTCACAACTCGGGGAGAGATGAGGCTAATTTTGCCAGCATGACCACCCAGCCCTGCCCAGCAATGCATTTTAGCCCTATCTTACACTGGTTGGATTTACTCCAGTCAAATCAGAACACAGGAAGGGCACAAAAACCTGACCTTCACAGCGATTACGCAACCACCAACTGCGACGCCAGCCTTGAACTCCAGGCCGGGTCTTTATGTGCTGCTGTTGTGACTCCCGTCTCCCCTTCCCCCACCACCACTCCGCAGCCCCGTCTTCCTCAGATCCCACCGTCAACTCCTGGGCCCTCAGAGGCTTCATCTTCCTCTCACCCCAACCCTCCCCCCTCCCGCCTCTGATCCCAGCTCTCAAGATTCCAGCCTTGAACTCCAGGCCGGGTCTTTATGTGCTGCTGTTGTGACTCCCGTCTCCCCTTCCCCCACCACCACTCCGCAGCCCCGTCTTCCTCAGATCCCACCGTCAACTCCTGGGCCCTCAGAGGCTCCATCTTCCTCTCACCCCAACCCTCCCCTCTCCATTGACACCCCCAGCCTCCCCCCTCCCCCCTCTGATCCCAGCTCTCATCCGTGCCGGGTCTTTACCATCCCCTCCGACCTTCAACTGTCGGAGGCAGAACGCTCTGTTCTCAGTAAGGGCCTCACCTTTGTCCCCCTTCGCCCACACCTCAGCGAGTTCCGTGTTCGCCATGATGCGGAACTTTCGGCAAGGACTCTTCCACCCCCACCGATGACCCCTTCTCCCGTCTTCAACCCTCCTCTTCTTCATGGACACCCCACTCTGGTCTTCTGCCTGCTCTGGATCTCTTTATCGCTAATTGCCGACGGGACATCAACCGTCTCTTCACCGCACCTTGTCCCCATTCCAACCTCACTCCTTCCGAACGCTCTGCTCTCCACTCCCTCCGCACTAATCCTAACCTTATTATTAAACCCGCCGATAAGGGGGGTGCTGTTGTAGTCTGGCGTACTGACCTCTACCTTGCCGAGGCACAGCGACAACTCGTGGATACCTCCTCTTATTTACCCCTCGATCGTGACCCCACTAAGGAGCACCAGGCCATTGTCTCCCACACCATCACCGACTTTATCCACTCAGGGGATCTCCCATCCACTGCTACCAACCTTATAGTTCCCACACCCCGCACTTCCCGTTTCTACCTCCTACCCAAGATCCACAAACCTGCCTGTCCTGGCCGACCTATTGTCTCAGCTTGCTCCTGCCCCACCGAACTCGTTTCTGCATACCTCGACACTGTTTTATCACCCCTTGTTCAATCCCTTCCGACCTATGTTCGTGACACTTCTCACGCTCTTAAACTTTTCGATGATTTTAAGTTCCCTAGCCCCCACCGCTTTATTTTCACCATGGATGTCCAGTCCTTATATACTTCCATCCCCCATCAGGAAGGTCTCAAAGCTCTACGCTTCTTTTTGGATTCCAGACCTAATCAGTTCCCCTCTACCACCACTCTGCTCCGTCTAGCGGAATTAGTCCTTACTCTTAATAATTTCTCCTTTGGCTCCTCCCACTTCCTCCAAACTAAAGGTGTAGCTATGGGCACCCGTATGGGTCCTAGCTATGCCTGCCTTTTTGTTGGCTTTGTGGAACAATCTATGTTCCGTGCCTATTCTGGTATCTGTCCCCCACTTTTCCTTCACTACATCGATGACTGCATTGGCGCTGCTTCCTGCATGCATGCAGAACTTGTTGACTTTATTAACTTTGTCTCCAACTTTCACCCTGCCCTCAAGTTTACCTGGTCCATTTCCGACACCTCCCTCCCCTTTCTAGATCTTTCTGTCTCTGTCTCTGGAGACAGCTTATCCACTGATGTCTACTATAGGCCTACTGACTCTCACAGCTACCTGGACTATTCCTCTTCTCACCCTGTCTCTTGCAAAAACGCCATCCCCTTCTCCAATTCCTCCGTCTCCACCGCATCTGCTCTCAGGATGAGGCTTTTCATTCTAGGACGAGGGAGATGTCTTCCTTTTTTAAAGAAAGGGGCTTCCCTTCCTCCACTATCAACTCTGCTCTTAAACGCATCTCCCCCATTTCACGTACATCTGCTCTCACTCCATCCTCCCGCCACCCCACTAGGAATAGGGTTCCCCTGGTCCTCACCTACCACCCCACCAGCCTCCGGGTCCAACATATTATTCTCCGTAACTTCCGCCACCTCCAACGGGATCCCACCACTTAGCACATCTTTCCCTCCCCCCCTCTCTCTGCATTCCGCAGGGATCGCTCCCTACACAACTCCCTTGTCCATTCATCCCCCCCATCCCTCCCCACTGATCTCCCTCCTGGCACTTATCCGTGTAAGCGGAACAAGTGCTACACATGCCCTTACACTTCCTCCCTTACCACCATTCAGGGCCCCAGACAGTCCTTCCAGGTGAGGCAACACTTCACCTGTGAGTCGACTGGGGTGATATACTGCGTCCGGTGCTCCCGATATGGCCTTTTATATATTGGCGAGACCCGACACAGACTGGGAGACCGCTTTGCTGAACATCTTACACTCTGTCCGCCAGAGAAAGCAGGATCTCCCAGTGGCTACACATTTTAATTCCACATCCCATTCCCATTCTGACATGTCTATCCATGGCCTCCTCTACTGTAAAGATGAAGCCACACTCAGGTTGGAGGAACAACACCTTATATTCCGTCTGGGTAGCCTTCAATCTGATGGCATGAACTTCGACTTCTCTAACTTCCGCTAAGGCCCCACCTCCCCCTCGTACCCCATCTGTTATTCATTTTTATGCACACATTCTTTCTCTCACTCTCCTTTTTCTCCCTCTGTCCCTCTGAATATACCTCTTGCCCATCCTCTGGGTTCCCCCCCCCCTTGTCTTTCTTCCCGGACCTCCTGTCCCATGATCTTCTCGTATCCCCTTTTGCCTTTTGCCTATCACCTGTCCAGCTCTTGGCTCTATCCCTCCCCCTCCTGTCTTCTCCTATCATTTTGGATCTCCCCCTCCCCCTCCAACTTTCAAATTCCTTACTCACTCTTCCTTCAGTTAGTCCTGACGAAGGGTCTCGGCCTGAAACGTCGACTGCACCTCTTCCTACAGATGCTGCTTGGCCTGCTGCGTTCACCAGCAACTTTGATGTGTGTTGCTTGAATTTCCAGCATCTGCAGAATTCCTGTTGTTTGCACAAAAACCTGGATCTGGTCTCTAAATTAGGCTCATTTTGCAGGGTTAGTTTGACTTTTGACAGTTCTAATTAACTGCCACCACAACGCCTGAAACAGAAAATGGGAGCCAAACATAGCTCACTTGCACCACTTACAATTAAACTCTGATGCTCAGAGCTAGCTTCCAATGCTGGGTTGTGTGATCCTTAAAGCTAGCATATAATGCTTAAAGCAAGCTCGCAATGCATGAAGCTAGTCTGCAGTATTTAAAGTCAGAGGACAATACTTAAAGCAAGCCTGTAACAGTTAAAGCAACACACATAAAATGCTGGAGGAACACATGCAGGCCAGGCAGCACCTATGGAAAAGAGTAAGCAGTTGACGTTTCGGGCCGAGACCTTTAATCAGGACTCTTAACAGTTAAAGAGAGCTTTTGATGTTTAAAGCTAGCCTGCACAATTAAAGCTGGCCTGAGCCCCCTAAACCTGTCACCATGAGGAAGCAATTCTCCTTATTGCACCTGTGTGCTAAGAATTTAAAAGCAAAGGATTGGAGGTGATCGTGGAGATGAGAGACAGGTTGTGAGTTCGTGCGTGGCTACAGGCCCGAGGAGTGCCTCAGCACCACATATCCTGTGACTTTCTAAAGGCAGCCTTTGAGCACTGGCAAAGAGTTCAGAACCTCCTATTATGGTTGGCAAGAGTATCAGGGTTAGGAATTCTGACTGCGAATACCATCTATCACAGCCCCTCGTTTGAACAAAAGCAACTCAGCAGAGTGTGTGCCGGAGACTGATACCTGTGTCTGTCCTTCTTGTTTTCAGTATGCTCCTCCTCTCCCTGCTTGCATGACGGGAAGTGTCTCCAGCTTGGACCAGTCAGCTATCAATGTGCCTGTCTTGCTGGGTATACTGGAAGATGGTGTGAAAACAGTGAGTATTAAAGTTTCTGCCAGTTTTAGCAAATACTGTAGGTACATCATACTCAGAGTCTTTCTGTATACCAGCTGCCTGATTGTATGGAAGATAGACTGTACTCCTTCTTCTGGGTTGACAGGACAACTCTCTTACTGACCCGCAGTTGTTTTTTGACACGCTGGAATTCGAATGATGTAAAGGCTGGATACTCTTAATAGATTGAGCAACCACCATGAGAAGAGAATCAAAGTTAACCGTTTTATGTCTGTGATCTATCAGTTTCTCTCTCCAAATATGCTGCCTGTCCTGCTGAGTGCTTAAAGTGTTTTTCATTTTAGTTTGGATTTCTAGCATCTACAGCAGTTTTTCTTTACCTGCTCCATTTTATTTTGATCCTGATGAACTCGTAGGGACCGTCTGGTTGTCAGTCCTTGCTCCTGTTACACACTGGCATCAGGATAATCTGCTCAGATAAGGTGGGTGATTTGGGCAGGGAGGGGTGAGGTGGCAAAGGAAAGCCAAGCTTCAGGGAAGGTGGTAAATATTAAGCTGACAAGGACTTCACAATGGCTGAGAATATCAAACAAGGTATCAGACACAGTGTTTCCTATCTGAAATGGAAAATACCCGGTGATTTCCCTGGGCCCTATGACATTGAGTCAGACAGTATGGACAGGACCTTTGGCTCATGTAGTAACTACTGACCATCCCACTTACATTAATCTTGCCCTGATCCAGTTTTATTCTCCTGTGTTCACATCAGAGTCGTAGAGCAGTGAAACAAGCTCTTTTGCCCAACTTCTCCACGCTGACCATAGCATCCTCCCTGGTAGTCCAAGTTGGCCCAGAACTGTCTAATCTCCTCCCCTCCATGTACCTGTATAAATGCTTCGTAAATGTTGTGAATTGTACCTGCATCAACCACTTCCACGGCATCTCACTCACTACTCCCGATGTCAAGAGGTTAGCACTCAGTTCTCTTTAAAATCTGTGACCTCCAATTCTGGACATCCCAATCCTGGAGAAAAGTCTATAGCCCTCTACCTTAGCCAAACTCCCCGTGATTTAATAAACTTCCTTCAGATCACCTCTCATTCTCCTGTACTCCAAGTAATGAAGATTCAGTGTGGCCAGGCTCTCCCCATGACTCAGGCCCCCTAGACTGGCAGTATTATTTCAGATCTTTTCTGCACCCTCTCCAGCTTGATGATGTCTTTCTGACCAAACTACACAGCACTCCAAGCATGGCCTCACCAATAACTTATAAGTTTTGTGTGATGTCCTTATTTCTAAACTCAATGCCCTCACCGAGGAAGAGCGACATGTTAAACCTTCACCATCCAGTCTACTTGTGGAACTGCTTTCAGAGAACTGTGCTCGTGCTCCCAGGTCCCTCCGACAACACTTGTCAGTGGCCTGATGTTCAATGAATAGGTACTATCCTAGTTTGAACATCCAAAATGCATCACTTTACAATTACCTGAGTTGAAATCCATTTGTCTCTTTTCAGCCCATCTCCTTACACTCTAGGTGAGGAGTAAAATCTTTGGGGATATTAATGTGAATATGACAATTTACAGTGGACAATTAACCTAACCTCCACAGTCTGTGGAATGCAAAGAAACCGGAACATTTTGAGGAAACCCATACAGTCACGGGAAGAGCATGCAAACTCAATAAAGAGACAGGACCTGAGGTCAAAATCAAAGCCAGTAGATGGTGCTGGCGCTCTAGGATAATGCCTGGATGGGAGGTCTTTGGTTATGGGGAGAGATTGGACAGGCTGGATTTGTTTTCCCTAGTACAAAGGAGGCTGAAACATGACTTGAAAGAAGTATATAAGATTATGGGAGACATGGATAGGGTAGATAGTCAAAATCTTTTTTCCATGGTAGGGGTGATGAAAGTGAGAGGGCACAGTTTTAACGACAGAGATTAGAGTTTTTAAAGTTACTTGAGGGATAGGTTTTACACAGAGGGTGTTTGATATGTAGAATGTACAGGCAAAATCAGATTTAATAACGATATTTATGGGGTGTTTAGGCGGGCATTTGAATAAGCAGGGTGTAAAAGGACACGGTGCTGAGGTGGGACAATAGGGTTAATGTAGATGGGTTGACATGGATGTGATGGGCTGAACAGCCTGCTTCTGTGCTGTATGACTCTATGTTGGAGGCCAGGAGGGGAAGAGAAACTCAGTATTATGAGTCCAATGCCACTGTGTGTAAGGCGTGAAGTAAAGCAAAAGTCATAACGTTTGTGATTTTTTTTAATGGAAGCGAAACTGCAATTACTGGAAATCTGAAATAGAAACAGAAAATGCTGTTACACATAGCAAGTCAGACAGCATCTGTGGAGAGAGATTCCTGTTACCCGAGGTTCCATGTTCCACCCTCTCCCTATTGGAAATATAACCAGCCATTGTGTACTTGTGGTTACAAGTCAAAACATTCTTTCTGTATCTCCCTTGCCCATCTTGTCACAGTTTTAATAATCATCCTCTACTTTTAAGCAATAATGTTCTGAGCTGTTTGATCTTCCCTCACAGATGTAACACCTCAGTTTTGGTGTAATCCTTTTAACCTTTATGAATCTTCTCTAGTACTTCAATGCTCTTATTTCTGGTGTGCCAGTGGACCTAGGCATTATAAAGGGAGCTTGACGAAGACTCTTTAGACATGTAACACAACCTCCCATTGAATTCAATTTAAGCAGAAAGGAACTGAAGAAGCTGATTTAAAATTTAATTACCTTACTAACCTACAATGCTGCATCTAATAGTAGAATAGTTATTTTCCTAGATTCCTTTCCTTTTATATATTTCTTCCCGCTACCTTGGGAGATCAGCCAACATAATCAGTCTGCCCCCCTCCCCACCTCGATCTTCTGTCCTCTCTCCTCTCCTATCAGGCAGAAGATGCAGAGTTTGAGAACATGTACCACCAGACTCAAAGGCTGCTTCTTGCGTTTGCAGCTTCTGTACCATTGTATTGAACAGCCCCTTATCTGTGAATGATGAAGTCTTGATCTCCGATCTAACTCATTGTGGTCATTGAATTTTATTTGTCTGCCTGCACTGCACTTTCTCTTTAACTGTAACATAATGTTCTGCATTACGTTTTGTGTTTTCTACTTTGATGCAATTATATATGGAATTATTTGTCTGGATGGCACACAAACAAAATCCTTCCACTTTATCTCAGTACATGTGACAGTAATAAACCAACAGCAATACCTTATCTCCTGAGGTATAGAGTTCCTCCTAGGCTCCACCACGTGACATTTATCAACATGAACCTTCATTTGTCTCAGCGAATTAGTCTGAATGTTTCCTGATGCCTTGCGCGTGCTCCTTTTACTACCGAGTTTTTTTTATTTCGGTTTGAATAATGGCACTGAACATTGCAGTTGGTTTCCTACTGCCAATCTTAAAGATTCACCTTTACCTCTTTATTTATCCCCCTTCATTTGACTGAACTGTTCTTTAATCAGGCTCTTGCCCAGCACTTCACTCTGTGTTTGACATGTAACTGATAGAGCTAATCGTTACCTTTATCTGTCTGTATGTGGGCTAATTTTGGTTCTACAACAGCGAGACTTTTCAAAGGTGAATGGAGACTTCTTACTATGCATTTTCTGTAACTACCCCAGATGTTTAACGCAAGCCCCATTTGTAATGGCAAGACTTCTGATCTGAACCCAAGTAGGTCACACAGCCAGTGAAGTTCAACAACTGGTCTGGGATACCCCATTCACGAGGGTTGTTCCTCAGCACTTTGCCAGATTCACTGAGTGCCGATTGGAGGGAACTTTTGCTCTATTAGGAAAGACTCCAGAGATCTGGAACCTGGGATTTTCCCAGTGAGGGCTCCAGGAGCTGTTCAGACTTGTGGTTACAAGCACTGTGCTCCTGTTACGTATCCAATAGACTGTTAATTGTTCTTAAAAATTTGCATGATTGCAGGATTTGTTAAATGTCTGTAGTAAAGTGAGTTTATCAACTATGTGACCTGTCAGTGGTGATATGCAGGAATCCAGTGGCCCCGGTCAATGGGACGGTGGAAGGGGACGACTTCCGATTTGGCTCCCTGGTCTACTTCAGCTGTGATGTGGATTTCCACTTGATTGGAAGTAGTGTTGTCACTTGTCAACTGGATGGGAACTGGAGCACCAGCACGCCACAATGCGGTAAGGTTCTTCAACGCGCCATGTTGCGGTAAGGTTCTTCAATGCGCCATGTTGCGGTAAGGTTCTTCAACGCGCCACGTTGTGGTAAGGTTCTTCAACGCGCCGTGCATGGGGACGTAGGTTCTGCAGTTCCATGTGAGCTGAGTGGGTGGCAAATACATGTACGATTTCACCTCCAGCAGTTCAAGTGACACCTCACATTGATGGGTGTTGTTCTATAATTACTCGGACAGCTCACAGAATATTATTATCAAGTAGCTACCTCCTTTGAGAATGGTCTCAGGTTTATTGCTCTGATTAGATCGTCCCAGAGTCAAGAATCAGTTCATAGTCCATGGCCTTTAGATAACGAGCAGCTACTTGTTTGAGAATGGTCTCAGGTTTAGCAGGTCATTACCTGAAGCTTCCTGGGTCCACATTCAGTTGCTCTGATTAGATTGTCCAAGAGGAGGAATCAGTTCAGAGTCCACAAAACGGGTGGAAACAAGAGAACTGCTTTCCCTATCCTTGATTAGACTGTAGTTTCTTCTGGAAAACACTTGGAATGGGTGGGAAGTCTGATGAGGAAAGGTTGGACGGGTTGAGAAAGTTCCCACTGGAATTCAGAAGAATGGGGGAGATTGAAATATATAACACCCTGAAAGGGTGGCCGTGTAGAAGATTTTCCTCTTGTGGGAGAATCCAGAACTATGGGACAGTGTTTAAAAATAAGACAGAGATAAGGTGAACATTTATCTCTCAGACCTTCCTCAGTCTTTGTAAATCTGTTTCTCAAAGGGCAGTGGGAACTGAGTCATTGAATATTCTCAATAAACAAAAAGGTTAAAGATTACTGTGGACAGTTGGAAATATGGAGTTGGGGTTGCAATCAACTCATAAAGTCATGGAATTGGCTTGATGGGTCTACTGCTGTTCCCAATTGGGATGCTGATATAACTGGATTTTTCCAGTCCACATGTGCTCCCCAGAGCCACTGCCTTTCCTCTCCATTACATCAGAAATTGTACAGCAATCAAATGAAACAAGGGTTTGTGTACCCAGGATAAATGAAGGCAGTGATCCTTGTGGTTGACCATGCACTCAATGGATGGGATGAAGTTGAAACGGTGTTTCTGCTGGACTGCTCTGGAGCAGTCTGGTGGCCATTGGCAGAACTGGTGAAGAAATAATTCGTATTCCACTGTGTGTTACTCTTCCTCGAGCCCTTGCCACCAGCTGTGCACTGAGTAGATGAGGTGTGGGAGGAGGAGGAGGAGGGGAAAGGGGAGGAGCAGCCAGATGGTTTGTGAACTTTTCATACCAGTGCCATGCCAGTAACGACGACTCTCCTCTATTAGCACGGTATCACACACTACCCTCTCCCCTATCAATGGACATCTGCTTTGTGGCAATGTAAAATACCGTTGAACAGAAGGCAAAACAAAACAGCATTGGAACTTGCCATTAAACTAATTCAACAAATGAAATAACATTCAACTGATCACCCTTGTATTTTCCCATTGTGACCGCCTTTGTGTCCTGCTGCTGTGTTGGAGACCTACCAGTTGTAGCATGGCTGGTCATTTCACCACCTTGTTATTTAGCCTCTTGTCTTGGGAAATGATGGGTGTTGGTGGCAAGGTTGTGAGGGTGCCTAGGGTTTGGGGTCAGGGGCATTAGTGGTGGAAGGTAAGGACAGCAGATGTACAGTGTCTGGAGCTTGTCAATTAGGAGGATCTGGGGGGTAAGGGAGTGGATTGGATGTCGTTGCCATCGTATTCTGTCACTACAGCCCACTTCAGGAGGCACAGTATTACCAACAGGGTGCAGGTGAGCTCTGACTCCTCCATTCCAGTGGTTCCAATTTGTACAAGTTCTCCTGCAAAAGACCACAGGAATATAGGAGAAGGATTAGGCCATTTGGCCCATTGAGTCATTCTATCATGGCTGATTTTATTTTTTCTCTCAGCCCCTTTCTCCTGCTTTCTCCCTTTAACTGTAACCCCCATACCAATCAAGAACCTAATGGTCTCCACCTTAAACACACACACTGACTTGGCTTCTGGTAATGAATTTCACAGATTGTCACCATCTTCTGGCAAGGAATTCCTCCTAATCTCTGGTTTAAATGGCTGTCTCTTTACTCTGCAGCTGTGCCCCCATATTCTAGGTGTTTATACCAGTGGAAACATCCCCTCCGTGTTCATTCTATCCAGGCCTTTTGGGGTATAGATTTCAGTGAGGATCCCCTTCCCCCTGAAATGAATGTTTTATGTGTCAGTGAAGGTTGAATGTTATGCTGGGCAGTGGTGTTGTCATGTTTGAATTGTGTTTGCTGGAAGGTGAGAGGTGTCTGTGAGCCATACTGAGTACCTCACTGGCTAATGGTGCATCTTAGGTGGATGGGTAAATGGGTACAGGCAGCATGGCATGCGGCGGGCAACGCTGCTGCCTCACGGCTCTGGAGACTGGGTTCCATCGTGACCTCATGCCCTGTCTGTGTGTGCAGTTTGCATGTTCTTCCTACTTCCTGCAGGTAATAGAGTTACCTCCCAGATGCTAAAGACGAGCCAATAATCTAATTAGCAACCGTAATTATCCCTTAATGTAGGTGGATGGCAAACAAGTCAGGAGTTGTGTGGGAGCCTCTTGCTACTCCCTCTCTGTGCTTTCTGCTGCCCACTTGCTTTTCAACCACATCCTTCACTGTTTGCTGCTCACAGCCAGAGGCACCTGGTTGAATTTTCAGAGCGGCATACCTTGGTCTGACAATGCAACTTCCACATGTCTAGCACTGAAGTAGTAACATGATGGTGAACTTCACACACTTTTCTCTCTAACACACTGAGTTCTGCCTGACACAGATCTATATTCCCTTGGTCAGACATTCCAGATTCGGTACTGGCTCCTGACGAGGCACACTGGACAATCCAAAATGACATCCACAATGATCAAATACCATTTTGGTGCTGAGTACCTTCTTGGTAAAGTCACTAGCAGCACGTTCACCAGAGATATCCAGAGCTAACGTGCCACGGTGGCTAACTGCATTGATATAGAATGAATCTTTACACCCCAACTGATCTCCTCAGCTAACTAAGAGCTGCTGAATCAGTGTGGAAGGAACGAAGGAGCCCCAGGAGTCTACAGCTTCTGGGCGACTTCTTTTGGCCATGGTTCCGATTCCACACGTATTCTGCAGCTTCTTGTAGTTGTTTTTAAGTATCTTGTATCTTTGACCCCCCTTGGAGTAAGGAATCATAGTGGTAGGTTATTGATCTAGCAGCAAGGCATTCTGGACTATTGATCCAGAGACATGAGTTCAAATCCCACTATAACAGATAAGGAATTTGACTTCCATGAAATAAACCCACATCAAAAAAAAACAGGACACTGCCCAAGCTAGAATTTAAAGTGATGAACAACTGGCTGGAGGTGCTCACTGCGCCAAGCAGCATTGGTGGTGGAGTGGAACAGCCTGCGTTTGGTTGATACGCTGCATCAGGACGTGGTGACTTTGCTGCAGCAGACTGTCTGTTTAAAAAAGGATCTAGTTCCAGTATTGGAAACCGTGAAACCAAATGCTCTGCTGTAATAACTCATCTGGCTTCCCACCGCCCTTCAGAGAAGCTACTCTGCTGCCTTTCCCCGGTATGCATTATAAAGCAGCCATCCACGTGCTTGACCCAGGGGGACGGAAAAGTGCTGGCAATATCTGTACTATATGATTGAGTGAATAAAATTCCCTTCCTTCTCATACTTTTCTGCTTCTCAAGATTATGACAAGGGCCTGGAGCTTGAAGCTGACGAAGCAGCAGACTCCAAGAAACCTGATACACAGCATTCTGAAATTCCTTCAGGGCAGAACAGGCACCGGGAGTCTTACTTTAATTTGTTCGTGATTATCTTTATCATATTTCACTTGTCACTATCCCTGACACTGGATACAGTCCGAGTGTGTGTACCTGGGTTGCACATTGGAGACCCTAGTTACATCATAATCATACACCACGGAGACTGGCTGTTGAATCCATTCACTCCATACTTACTTACTGCCCCTTAAGCTGCTGGCGTTTAGGACAGCAGTGAAGGTGCTCCATCTCTGTTGGTCCATACCGTCACACACAGATACAAAGGGATTCTTCATTGCTGTTTCCATAACTATTTTTTTTGACCTGTCAGTGTTGTGACCCCTGAGCTGAACCCCCAAACCTGCAGGGCCAAGGGACCACTCTTAGTCTGGCCTCTATCCTTTTACCTGTTTGGCATGGGTGACCCTACCAAGCGCCCTGACTCCAGACAACGGGTCACTGAGGCATGTAAGTTTCCAAGCCCTGCGACAAGGTGTGGTCCTTTTGGAGGGTCCACTTCATGCCGACCATCAACCACCCATTTACTCAAATCCAATGCTACTCTCCCCATGTTCCCATTAACTACTCCCCTCCAAACGAAGCACTAGGAACAATTCACAGTGGCCAATTAACCTTCTAACTTGCATGTCTTTGGGGTGTCAGAGGGAATTAGAGTGCTCAGGGGAAACTCAAGTAGTCACAGAGAGGAGATGCAAACTCCACATAACAGCACCCGGGGACAAGATTGAACCCAGGTGACTGGAGCCATGGGGCAGCGACTGCGTGAGATCCCCTTTGTGTTATCAGTGACAGGCTTTGTCACTCAGTTTGCTTTGACCAGGAACCCTGAAGTCATCAAAATGTCTTTAATCTCCTGCCACATTCCTTCCAGTAAATTGTTGCAAGCTGGCACAAGTCTGCATGTCTTGTAGATGAGTAAGTTGTAATTCTGAGAATTGGTTTGTTATTGTCATATGTACTGAGGAAGAGAGAAAAATTTAGTTTTGCATGCCACTCATGCAGAATCTTTCATTACATCAGTACATTGAGGTAGTACAAGGCAAACAGTAACAAAGCACTGAATCAAATATACAGTTAGATTAGATTAGATTATGAGAACACTCAGTCCTCTTTTATTGTCATTTAGAAATGTGTGCATGCATTAAGAGATGATACAATGTTTCTCTGGCGTGATATCACAGAAAACAGGACAAACCAAAGACTAACACTGACAGAAACACATAATTATAACATATAGTTACAGCAGTGCAAAACAATACCATAATTTGATGAAGAGCAGACCATAGGCATGGTAAAAAAAAGTCTCAAAGTCCCCGAGTCGATCGACTCTTGAGTTCCCGATAGCAGGCAGCAAAAGGGAGAAACTCCCTGCCATAAACCTCCAGGCACCGTCAACTTGCCGATACCTTGGAAGCAGCCGACCCCAGCCAACACTGAGTCCATCCGTCCGAAAACTTTGAGCCTCCGACCAGCTACTCCGATACGCCTCCCGAGTGCCATCCTCTGCCGAGCGCCTTCAACCTCGCCCTGGCTGCTGAAACACGCAAATCCGAGGATTTCGGGGCCTTCTGCTCCGGAGATTCCGGTTACCACACAGTAGCAGCAGCAGCGAAGCGGGCATTTCAGAAGTTTTCCAGATGTTCCTCTGTACTCTCACGGCCATCTCCATTAAATCAGAATTGTGTACAGTCCCCTACTTGACAGATTACAGATATCATCACCAGAGAGGCCACGCACGCTGCCGTTGCGCTGCCATCTTCTCCTCCTGAGAAAGTGTATTGTAGACAGACAATAAGGTGCAAGCTATAATGAGTTAGGTTGCAAGGTCCAAACTCCATTTTATCGTACCCGGAAACTGTTCCATAGTCTTATATGGATAGAAGCTTTCCTCGAGTTTAGTGGTACCGGGGTGGTGGAAGAGGGAGTGTCCAACGTTGCGGACTTTGATCATGTTAGCTGCCTCACTGAGGCACGGTCAGCTGTAGAGAGCCCATGGAGGGGAGGCTGGTCCTGTGGTGTGCTGAGCTGTGTTCACAATCCTCTGCAGATTCTTGTGGTCTCGGGCAGAGAGTTTGTCGTACCCAAGCTGTGTCGCATCCAGATAGGGTGCATCTGTGAAAATTGGTGAAAATCAGTGGAGACATTTGGTTTGATGCCCACTTTCAATCATCCAGCTTTTAGGCATGACTACACCATCATTAAGATCATCTGGACTCTTATTTTGTTCTGAGTGGCAAGTTGTCAACATGACATAACATGATCAGAGAAACTGGCAACCTGTACAAAACGTAATGCCATAACACCCCTGCCAGAGCCAAAAGTAATTATGCAGAGTATCTAATAAAAGTAAAACCGGAGCCTGTGATTTCAGATAGTAGTGTGTTCTTTTATGACGAATCTCAGTTACTCACTGCCAGTCCTCTGTGCTGTATGGCAAGGTATGGATGGGATTATTCAACTGTGGTAGCATCAAATCCCAACTGTATGCTAATTCCAGAGAGGTTCATCTTGTCATGTATGGCTAATATTTTCAGATCTGTAACCTCTGGAGTAAAGAGAATGAGAGGATGATCTTACTGAAACACATGAGACCCTAGGGGGCATGGCAGGTGTTAAAATGGTTCCACTTGTTACGAATCCTTGAATGAGAGGACATCACTACAAGATAAGGGGCAGACATTTAAAACTATGGAGCACAGAAATTTCTTCTGCGGTGATGAATCTCTGGAATTCTCAATTCCAGAGGGTTGTGGAGACTGAATAATTAGGTATATTTAAAGGAAAAATAAATTTGGGAAGGATTGAAAGACTAAGGGCCATATGGAATTTGCATAGAAAAGGACTTGAGGCCTGAGATAGATTAGCCATGATTATATTGAATGGCCGGCAGGCTAAGGAGCTGAGTGGCCTAATCATAGAGCACTGCAGCCCAGAAACAGGCCCTTCAACCCGTCTACTCTTTTCTGACCGTATCTTCTGCTAGTTCCATCTGCATGCACCTGTACCATAGCTCTCCATATCCCTCTCGTCCATGTACCTACCTAAGCTACTCTTAATCATTACAATTGAACCCACACCTAGCACTTTCTCTAGCACCCGTTCCACACTCACACCACCCTCTGAGCGAAGAAAATCTCCTTCATACTGCCCTTAAATATATCACCTTTCACACTGAACCTATAACCTTTAATTCTGCTCTCACCTAACCTGAAGGGATAAAGACTGCATGCATTAACCCGATCTGTTCCCCTCCTAACTTTGCATACCTTGATATGATCTCCCCTCATCCTTCTGCACTCCAAGGAGTAAATTCTTAACCTATTCAGCATTTTCCTGTAGTTCAGTCCTCAAGTTCAGGTAACATCCTTGTTAAATTTCCTCTGCACTTTTTAAAGTTTATTGATATCTTTCCTGTAAGTAGATGACCAGAACTGCACACAGAACTACCCTACTTTCTTGCCCTACATATACACGCAGTAGCCACTTTATTAGGGACACCTGCATATCTACTCATTAATGCAAACATCTAATCAGCCAATCATGTGTCAGCAACTCAATGCATAAAAGCATGCCGGCATGGTCAAGAGGTTCAGTTGTTGTTCAAACCAAACATCAGAATGGGGAAGAAATGTGATCGAAGTGACTTTGACCGTGGCATGATTGTTGATGTCAGATGGTGTGGTTTGAGTATCTCAGAAACGTGAAAATCTCCTGGGGAAAACAGATCTTGAACTTATAGAGAGTGGTGCGAGAAACAAAAAGACATCCAGTGACCGGCAGTTTTGTGGGTAAAAATGAGAAAGGTCAGAAGAGAATGGCCAGACTGGTTCATGCTGAAAGGAGGGCATCAGTAACTCAAATAAGCACATGTTACAACAGTGATGTGCAGAAAAGCATCTCTGGATTCACAACATGTCAAACCTGGAAGAGGATGGGCTACAGCAGCAGAAGATCACAGACGTGCACACTCAGTGGTGGGATAACTGGGATCTTCACTGGTGTAGTGAAAGGGTAGAATCTAGGTCCAATGTGCGTGAGTACATAATAGTCATGATCCTGGTGTCCAAATCCCAGTTGTGGCGGCCAAACTGTGCTGCTGCTGTAAGCTTTTGGGCAGAGTCTTCTTTTACCCTGGGCATGCATGATGTGTCTTCAAAATTTACAACATAGTGGTGAGGAGGGGGGTGGATGGTAGAGTATTTTGTCCTTATTTACTAAATGTGAACATTAGCAATGCCTTCACGATTATTTTGCTTGCAAGTTTGTTTTTTAACGGCTCCTATGGAGCTGACTTTGGAAAACATTTGGACACAGCTGGTCGAGACATCGCCCACGAGTGAAGTGAGCAGAAACACGGAGGGATGCCATTGCTGGACTCTGATAGGTAATGGAGGTAAGACTAGAAACCATTAGGGCAGAGGCGACCGGCTGATAGAATCAGAACCAGATTGGAGAGCTGTTGCAACATTAGAGTCATTGGGCACTACAACACAGAAACAGATCATTTGGCCCATCTAGTTGGTGTCAACATCTGTCTAGTCCCATCGACCTGCACCCAGTCTGCAGCCCCCCATATCCTCTCATCCATGTACCTATCCAAACTTCTCTTTAATGTTACAATTGAACCCACATCCATCTCTACTGCCTGCAGCTCGTTCCACACATGCACCACCATCCATACTTTTGTACACTGTCACATTCCCCGTGACGGGGATAAAGAAACCAGCAGAAATAGAAACCACTTTGGAGTCTTGAATTGCTATAAACTACTAATATTTATTAGTAACTATGCAATACAGTAATATCAATGTAAATAAATCTCACAGGTTAGCAATAATTATATATAAAAGTAAGTGCGGAATATATATGTATGAAAAACCAAGCTTCTTTAAGTCTAGGGGTAAAAAGATACAGTCTTACGATGTTGAGTAGAGTTCAGTTCAGTTCAGTTCGTGGTATTTAGTTGAGTAGTGATGGAGAGAGAGAGAGAGAGAGTGAGTTAAGTCTTCAGGTGAGTTGTTGCCGTTGATCTTCTCGTCGTCCACCGAAATCCTTTACAAGTCACCGACCGTGACTTTAACCAGGGGAACTGGTCTTCTGTGGTGGAGCTATCACCCAGGCGAGGGTGGACACATAGACAACTCCCCACCAGTCAACCCCTTCTTCACGGATGGAATAGCAATTTGGATCGGTCCGTCTGATCGATCCTCCAAAACTCACTTTCTCCGCAGGCACAACAATGCTCATTCAGTGTCCGGATCATGTGTCTGAGGTCTGTATCATCTGACCTCCCATTTATTTCACCAGGCTGAGCATCACCTGTCATTCAAAGAGTCCCTCCTTCCTTTGTCTGTAAAAGAATGCGAGCAGGCAACAAGTCCTTGGAAGTAACATCAATAACGTCCTGTGAGTCACCATAGCAACTTTCAAGCTGCTCAGTTTTTATCTCCGAAGTAAAACTCCAAAGTTAACTCCCATGTCAGTCCAACCGTCAATCTTCATCTCTCTCTCTCCTTTCCAAACAAACCATCAATGATGAATGTCTCTCTTCAAACAGTTAATAGGGGCACTCCTGGATCCCCTCACGCTCTCCTTCCTCAGGAAAACAAAAAATTGTCAAAGACGATTTTTTTAAATGTCCATCACAGGGTTTTAAACAATACAGGGAAAAAACATCAGATGACAAAGCAAAAATAGTTACAGTTTCCAACTTAACATCAGGATAACTAATCAGCTATAACATTGTCAGTACCTTTCACATGTTTGATTTTTAAGTCACCTTCCTGCAATATCAGACTCCAATTTAACAACCTTCTATTCTTATCCTTCATCTTAGTTAGAAACATCAACGGATTATAACCCATGTAAACCACAAGTGATCTCGGAGCAACAGAAAAGTTTTGAGGTCTCTGATCATAGGCCTCAACATGTTGTAAAGCCAGAATAAGTGCTAGTAATTCCTTTTCAACAGTTGAATAATTTTTCTGGTGTACATTAAATTTCTTTGAGAAATAAGCTACTGGATGTCCAATGTCATCCACTCCCTTCTGTAACAGTATTGCCCCAGCAGCTTTGTCACTAACACCTGTTGTTATAGAAAATGGCTTTGAAAAGTTAGGTGCTTTGAGCACAGGATGATAACACAGGATGGGTTCCAGATGTTCAAATGCCTCCTGGCAAAGGTCACTCCATTCAAATCTTTCACTCTTCCCCAGGAGTTTTGTTAGGGGGAGAGCCATGTCAGCAAAGTTCTTACAGAATTTTCTATAATACCCAACCATTCCTAAAAACCTTCTCAAAGCTTTCTTGTCGGTCAGAACAGGAACTTCAGCAATAGCTTGAAGCTTGGCCTGTACAGGAGCCAGCTGGCCTTGGCCCACCACATACCCCAGATATGTAACTGTGGCATGGCCAAACTCACTTTTAGCGAGGTTCACTGTAAGAGTGGCCTTGGAAGGTCTGTCAAACCGTTTTTCTACCGCTGCAATATGCTCTTCCCACATGTCATTCCAGACCACTAGGTCATCAATATAGGCCTCTGTGTTTCCTAGATCCCTAATCACCGAACTGATCATTCTTTGAAATGTTTCTGGAGGATTTTTCATCCCGAAGGGCAAAACATTGTATTCATACAGTCCAGACAATGTCACAAATGCTGATATCTCTTTAACCCTCTCTGTTAAAGGAACACCCCGGTATCCTTTTAACAAGTCAATCTTAATAAGATATTTAGCCTTCCCCACTCTATCAATACAGTCATCCATTCTCTTTCTTTGTTCTTTCTTGTTTCTAATTCCTTGTTCAACCCTTTTACTTTCCTCAAAGCTCACTCTGTGAAGATACCATTTCATAAGTTGGGCTAAATTCATAATGACGCGATGCACTGCACCTCTGCACCATTTCAAAACACCAATTAGTCCTTTTACTTGTTTTTTTGGCCTTGGGTCCAAATGATGGACCTTATCAGTAATATTTTCCAAAACAATGGAATGCTGACATTTTGGTGAGTCTAGATTCAGTGGGCAAACATGCCTTTCCATTCCATTATCAGATTTCATGATTCCATTTTGTTCTACAACAATTCTCCCAGCTGCAATTCTAGTAAACAAGTGTCTAATTTTGACTCGACCATTTTGTAAACGTTCCTTGGCAAAGTCACAAAGCTTACTAAATCCCTTCCAGAGTTCTCTGAGTAGGGTCAAAGGTCCTTTTGGCCTGTAGCTGAACACAGGTTCCAACAAATTACCCTTCACTGCCTTCTGAATCAAATCACCACCACTAAATAAGAAGAGGGGAACCCCCTTGTTCCCATTTTCCTCATTTCTCACACAATGACATCCACCTAAAGGCATACTGTAAGCCATGTTTAAAATTTCAGCCTTGTAACCTTCCAGAACCACCACGGGACTTGCAGGCACTGTGGCAGGTCTCTGTCTCCTCATCAACACCCCATCTTTAAGGTAATGTCCCACTGACTCTCTCTGAACCTCCTCTCCTGTGAGAGCCACATTCCAGAATCTCGCCTCTGTTCCTCGATACATTCCTTTTTCAATAAAGACAAACCTTTCTTATACACCTTACTCTTATCCATTGTACTACCGTCTAAGTCCTGCGGAAATCTGGAAGGTAGAAAAGTCTGTGACACATCATAATAATTTAAACCTTTGGTTTTTCTATCGCAGGTCTCAATAGCAACTTTGCTCATCAGCTGAGTTGCTGAAACACTCTTATCTTGGAGAGCTGTCAACATGCCTCCATTGTTTACCAAATTCTGTATCATCATTAGGCTGATCAGAATCATGTATACATTATGAAAGAGACCAAGCAAACTACCCATCTGATTACGACCTATACTTCGACTTGTATCCATAGCAGCTTCTACTCCAAAACCACAACAATTATTCTTCCTCTCCATAACATCACCCTGAATAACAGCATGATCTTGCAGGTGCTCACTTCCAAATGTCCAAACAAAATCCAACAAACTAGCGCATCCTGTCTCAGCAGGCCTTTGTCCTGCAAGCAGGGTCAAAGGTCGCGCAACCAAACCAACCTTTTCCATCACTTTATCCAAAAGTCCAGGAACAGCACTTTTCCCATTACTTCCAGCAACATTGACCTCACCAGCTTTTAAAACACGGTCTACTACAAATGACTGAGAATCCTCACATTCCACTGGTACCAAGGTTAACCCCTTATTCACTGAACCAAGTCCATCTGACACAAAAGGACTGCATTCCCTTTCAACCAAGTCAGACACCACAGACCTTAACTGACTTTCAACACAAGGTTCAGTAGCCTGTGAATCCACAGGTACTTCAATAACCTGAACACAGGCAATCAGGACAGCTGCCTCTTCTAGGCCTTCATCAGTAGTCCCAGTTTCAAATTCCAGGATACCCTGATCCTCCCAGCTACTCTCTGACAAACTCCCTTCTCGAGTAAACTCAACCTTGTGGGTTAAAACTTCTTTGTCTGCTTTCTTAACAGACCCCCTCAGGGTAGCGGCCTCCTCTGCATCTGGGCACGCCCCTACCCCATCAGGAACACAACTTTTAAATTCATCACGCGACACAAGCCCTTCCGAGCTGTAAAAATCATCAGGGTCTGACACTAAACCTCTTTGCTGCAACCTCTCCCTTTTAAACTGTCTCTGCTTTTCCGCCACGTGATCTTCACGTTGCCATTTCTCCCACTTGAGCTGTCTCTGTCTTTCTGCCTCTTCTCTCTGTTTTGCTGCTTCTGCTCTCTGTTTCTGCGCCTTTCTAGCCTCACGGACCCACCTCTTTTCTGTGGCCTCAGCATCTCTCTTGAGCTGTTTTAATTTCAATTCATGCTCCCTCTTTAATATTTCCAACAGAAGCTGAAGCTCATCCTCAGTAGGTTCACCTTCCACGAACAACTCTAACGCCTCCTCATCAAATGTTCCCTTAGCTACATAAGGCTGGGCTATTATCATCTGCATCTGAATTTTCCTCATTTTAGTGGTCACCTTTAGTTTTAACTTTTGAGTAATTCCCACAGCACAACCCTTGTAGCATCCTCCAATGCCTCAGGGGTTGGTTCCAACATAAACTTACTAACTTCAAACTCCATTTCTGCTGATATTCCACACGACCAAATCACAAGGAAATTTCCCCAATCAATAAAAACCAGCCTCCCGACCAATTTGTTCATATCGCGGATGCAGGCCCCAATTTATGTCGCGTACCCCGTGACGGGGATAAAGAAACCAGCAGAAATAGAAACCACTTTGGAGTCTCATATTCCTATAAACTAATAATATTTATTAGTAACTACAAAATACAGTAATATCAATGTAAATAAATCACACAGGTTAGCAATAATTATATATAGAAGTAAGTGTGGAATATATATGTATGAAAAACCAAGCTTCTTTAAGTCTAGGGGTAAAAAGATACAGTCTTACGATGTTGAGTAAAGTTCAGTTCAGTTCGTGGTATTTAGTTGAGTAGTGATGGAGAGAGAGAGAGAGAGAGTGAGTTGAGTCTTCAAGTGAGCTGTTGCCGTAGATCTTCTCATTGTCCTCCGAAATCCCTCATCAGTCACCGACTGTGACTTTAACCAGGGGGACCGGTTTTCCTGTGGTGGAGCTATCATCCCGGCAAGGGTGGTGGACACATAGACAACTCCCTACCAGTCAACCTCTTCTTCACCGCTGGAATAGCAATTTGGATCGATCCCCCTGATCGATCCTCCAAAACCCACTTTCTCTGCGGGCACAACAATGCTCATTCAGTGTCCAGATCATGTGTCTGAGGTCTGTATCATCTGACCTCCCATTTATTTCACCAGGCTGAGCATCACCTGTCATTCAAAGAGTCCCTCCTTCCTTTGTCTGTAAAGGAATGCGAGCAGGCAACAAGTCCTTGGAAGTAACATCAATAACGTCCTGTTAGTCACCATAGCAACCTTCGAGCTGCTCAGTTTTTATCTCCGAAGTAAAACTCCAAAGTTAACTCCCATGTCAGTCCAACCGTCAATCTTCATCTCTCTCTCTCCTTTCCAAACAAACCATCAATGATGAATGTCTCTCTTCAAACAGTTAATAGGGGCACTCCTGGATCCCCTCACAACACTTCTATACATCTCCATTTGTTCACCTGCACTCCAGGGGAAAAAGAGTCCTAATTTATTCAATCTTTCCATATAACTCAGGTCTTCAAGCCCCGGCAGCATCCTTATAAATGTTCTCTGCACTCTTTCTGGTAGATGAACAAAACATAACACAAAGCTCCAAAATTGGCCCCACTGACACCTTACATATCTCCTAGCTATATCCCAACTCTTGTACTCATAGCTTTGATTTATGAAGGATATTTCTAGATGTCTAGGTCCTCGTAGTCATAGAACACTATAGCACACAAACAGCCCCTTCGGTTCATCTAATCCATGTCTAACTATTAATCTACCTAGTCTCATCGATTTACACCTGGCCTCCAGATCCCTTCATCTGTGTACCTATCCCAAATCTCTCCTAAATGTTAAAATTAAACCTACATCGACCACTTGCACTGGCATCTCGATCCACATTCTCACCACCCTTTCAGTGAAGAATTTCCCCCTCACATTCCCCTTAAACATTTCACCTTTCACCCTTAACCCATGACCTCTAGTTGTAGTCTCATCCAAATTCAGTGGAAAAAGCCTACTTGTATTTACCCTATGTATGTCTCTCATAATTTTGTATACCTCTATCAAATCTTCCCTCAGTCTTCTATGTTTCAGGGAATTAAATGCTAACCTATTTAATAATCTTTCCCTATAACTCAGGTCCTCAAGTCCCAGCAACATCCTAGTAAATTTGCTCCGCACTGTTTCAATCTTATTTACATCCTTCCTGCAGGTTGGTGACCAAATCTGATCACAATACTCCAAATTAGGCCTCACCAATGTCTTATACAATTTCAACATAACATCACAACTCCTTTACCCAATACATGGATTTATGAAACCTACCCTGGTTGGTCCTCCCAACGTGCAACACCTCACAATTGTCTGCATTGAATTCCATTGGCCATTTTTCCAGCTGGTCCAGATCTTGCTGCAAGTTTTGATTGTCTTCCTTTCCGTCCCCACGTTGCTTATCTTGGTTTCATGTGCAAAGTTGCTGATCCAGTTTACCACATTATCATCCAGATCATTGATAAAGATGATAAACAACAATGGACCCAGCTTTGATCCCTGTGGCACACCACTCATCACATGGCTCCAGCTAAAGAGGCAACAATCCACTACCACTCCCTGGTTTCTCCCACAAAGCCAATCTTGAATGCCAAGTGTAGCGACTAGAACTTCCTTACCAGCAACCCAGGCAGGACCTTGTCAAAGGCCTTGCTAAAGTCCATGTAAATACAGATGCAAGATGTCCATTTAAGATTTCCCCCACCTCTTTCGGCTTCATGCGTAGATTACCACTCTGATCTTCCAGAGAACTAATTTTGTCCCCTGCTATCCTCTTGCTCTTAATATATCTAGAATCGCTGAGGATTTTCCTTCACCTTGTCTGATAGAGAAAACTCCTGCATGCATTTACCCTATCTACACTGCTGTGGCTTACGATAATAAGAATCTAAGAATTAGGAAGAGTAGGAGAGCACTTGGCCCCTTTGTGCCCTTCTATCTAACATAGCATGGCTGATTTTCACACCTGCACCGTTTTCCTGCCTTAAATCAATGTTGGTTGATTCACTTACTTTATGGTATGTCCCAGTGGTTGGACAGAGTCAGTCCTGTACAAATGCACCATATTCTTTTCCAGTTCATTATCTTTCTTCCCAATACAAGTGTCTGTTGCATCTATACAAAAGGTCCACTATTAAGAGATTGCCCACAGCCTCGGGTTCTCTGTGAAATTCAGTCATCTTTTTTTTCACTACATTACTTTGCTCTTTAGTTCCAGAGAGCAGACGCTGTGCTGACCCTGGTGCACCAGTCAACGGGCATCGACGAATTCTCCCAGGAAGCGGGTACCTGCACCAGGGCTACGCTACCGCGGGGACCATCGTGGAGTTCACCTGCAACTCTTTGTTTGTTCTGAGTGGTAGTCCACGGGCAAGCTGTCAGCAAGACGGGACATGGTCAGAGAAGCAGGCAACCTGTAAGAAAGGTAACGCCACAACACCCTTCCACGGTCAAAAATACCTGAAACACATGGAGTCCCCCTTCCACTTTCAGTGTGGATATCTCGGAGCCTGTGATCTCAAATACCAGAGTGTTTTGTGATAAATCTTAGTCACCTGTAACAAAAATATTCTTTGTTTTTCCTGATTCAGCAGCAAGAGGTATTCACAAACACAGGACGCACTACATATATGTTAAATGTAATAAGAAGTTACTTTATTAGAGTCATAAAAAAACAGAAAGAAAGAAGAATACTTAATACAATGAAAGACAAGGACAGAGTAATACTTATCAGCCAATCAATAATTTGAATCATATAATTCCAGAGGGAGCATGTGATGCTCAACAGCCTTTTTTACAGTCTCCCACTGCCCCTCCCCTTCTCCCTCTCCTTCTCTTAGTGCTGGTCACAGCCCAGGATTCTGATTTGCACAAAGCTGCCCCCTTTATGCCTCTCAAAAACTGAACTTAACTCTTATCCCAGTTACTTTTCCATCCCCCTCTGGTACCAGCCTGTACTGTCTTATTTCTTGGCCTAGGCACGTACCAAAAAAACAAGATCACCAGGTTTGCAAAAAGGCATTCCTCCACCAGTATCTAATCTCAGGAATGTGCATTCAAGTATATCTTCAAGGTATTACCACATTCCAAGCTGACCTTATTTTGCCTGACAAACAGCAATTTGAGTTACGCAGTGGCAAAGGAGTCCACTGATTCCTCTAGGCCATTCTGATCCAGGTTTTGCTAGGTCTAGTTCAGGCTACCTTGGGCTTTTACACAGGCTCAGCATAAGAATCAGGTTTATTATCACCATCTTACATGATGTGAAATTTGTTGTTTTGCAGCAGCAGTACAGTGCAAAGACATAAATTACTAGAAATTACAAAATAAATAATTATTACAAGAAAAAGGATAATGAGGGAGTGCTTATGGGTTCATGGACTGATTACCCCAATGTTTAGATGTTCTTGGGAAGGTATACTGTCTAGTTATAGCATGGTCTGGTAGTGTAATTCAAATGCGAAAGATGAGTGTAGGATTACTAATAAGTGGGTGCTTGGTAGTCAGCATGGAGTCAATGGGCTGAAGGGCCTGTTTCTGTTCAATTTGACTTTAGACCAAATGATGAAAGTTTTGCCAACTATCATTGCTTTATTACATTTCAAACTTCTGTTCCAGAGAGGAAGCATTGTGCCGTTCCTGGTGCAACACTGAACGGTCATTGGAGAATTCTCCCAGGTAGTGGCCACCTGCTCCATGGCTATGCCACCTTGGGCACCATTGTGCAGTTCACCTGCAATTATTCGTTTCTTCTGAGGGGCAGTCCGCAGGCAAGGTGCCAACAGGATGGGACATGGTCAGAAAAACAGCCAACCTGCAGGAAAGGTAACGCAGAGAGGTCTACTTATGCCACGCTCCTTGATTTAACGTGAGTGTATTAGCTTCGTATTTGCTTCTGTTGGAACCCACTGAGTAGTTACACTGGTGTCCCGTGATTCTTTACAACATAAAGAAGATATATTAACTTTGGAGGCAGCCCAAAAGTGATTCATTAGACTTGGATTATCAAATTGTGAGCAGCTGAAGAAATTAGATGTGTTCTTCGGAGTTTAGAAGTATGAAAAATGACCTTACTAAAACATATAAAATGCTGAGGGGACATGTCAGAATAGATGTCATATACTTCCATGAGTGGTGAGTCTTGGATGTGGGGGTATAGTCACAAGATAAAGGGGCAGGTGGTTCCTGAAGGTTGTCATAGCTGGAGGAGTGGAGGTAGTGGGGATAAGCTCCCAATACTATTAAATGCTCCCAGTGATTAGCACCTCCAAAGCCTATGCCAACCAAGGCCAGCTCCTGGCCCCCACATGTGGCTCAGCTACTAAACCAGGTGGAACTGTTTCTACTGACCAGAGAAGGGGCAAAGATGGTTTACTGGTGCCTTGAAAGCAGTCGTTTTGGGCAGATGGGGCTCGTCAGCCATGGTTGGCAGCTCATCTAGTAGGAGGATACCTCATCTCAAAGTTCTGCTACCTTGTGGCTATATCCACTCATGAGGAAGAAGTCAGGAATAAACCCGAAGGAAAAGGATATGGAGGACCAGGAGGTCAACACTGACTGTATAAATATGTTAGGGCCTTTAACGGGCAAGGAGGAGGAAGTGCTGGTCCTCCTAGTGAGTATTGAAGTGGATAAGTCCCCAGAGCCTAATGGAATTTACCCCAGTTATTGAAGGTGGCAAGAGAGAAGATTACTGGTCTTTAGACCACTACCTTTGTGTCCTCTCTAGCCACAAGTGAGATCCTGGAGGACTGGCAAGTGGCTAATGTTGTATCTCTTTTTAAGAAGGAAAAAAGGGAAAATCCTTGGAACTATAGACCACTAAGTATCTCGTCAGTTGTAGGGAAATAATTGGAGAAAATTCTTAGGGATAGGATATATGAGCATTTGGAAATGCATGGCCTAACTAGGGAGACCCAGCATGGCATTGTGTTTGGCAAGTAGTACCTTACCAACTTAATTGAATTTTTTGATGAGGTGATGAGAGACATTGATGAGGGTAGGGCAGTGGATGTTGTCTACATGGATTGTAGTAAGGTGTTTGACAAAGTCCCTCTTGGGAGGCTAGTCTAGAAGATTAAGACACATGGGATCTGCGGTGGATTGGTTATTTGGACTCAGAACTGGCTTACATAGAGAAGACAGAGGGTAGTGGTGAAGAGACTTATTCAAGCTGGAGGTCTGTAATTAGTGGAGTTCTGCAGGGATCTGTGCTGGGACTTCAGCTGTTTGTGATGTGTATAAATGACGTCGATGAAAATGTAGATGGGTGGGTTATTAAGTTTGTGGATGATACCAAGATTGGTGGAGTAGTGGAGAGTGTAGAAGACCGGCAAAGAATACAGGACAATATAGATCATTTGCAGATATGGGCAAAGAAATGGCAGGTGGAGTTTAACCCAGGTAAATATGAGGTGTTGCATCTCAATAGGAGAAATGCAAGGAGACAGTACACTGTTAAGGGCAAGATCCTTAACATTGTTGCTGAGCAGAGAGTTCTTGATCCAAGCTCATAGCTCCTTGAACTAGCCAATAAAGTTGTTAAGAAGGCTTATAGTATGCTTGCTGTTATTAGTCAAGACATTTTTTTTAGATTATGAAGACACACAATCCTCTTTTATCGTCATTTAGTAATGCATACATTAAGAAGAGATACAATATTTCCTCCGGTGTGATAACACAAAACACAGGACCAACCAAGACTGAAAAAACTAACAAAACCACATAATTGTAACATATAGTTACAACAGTGCAACAATACCATAACCTGATGAAAAACAGTCCATGGCACAATAAAAAGTTCAAAGTCTCTCAAATGTCCTACATGTCACGCAGACGGGAAAAGGAAGAAAAACTCTCTCTGCCATGCCTGACCACAGTCTGACTCTGAGTCATCCGAAAGCTTTGAGCCTCTGATCAGCTTTCCAACACCGAGTACCGAGCACCATCTCTATCCGAACGATTCAACCTCAATCTCGGTCGCCAACAGCAGGCAAAGCTTGGGATTTTGAGGCCTTCCCTCCAGAAGATTCCAATCGCACAGTAACAACAGCAGCGAACCTGTGTTTCAGAAATTTCTCCAGATATTCCTCTGTGCTTTCATGTCCGTCTCCATCAAATCAGAATTGACCACGGTCCCTATTTAACGGATACAATATCATTTTCACCGGAGGGCTGCGCGTGCGCGGTGTGCTGCTATCTCTCCTCCCGCCATTTGAGTCAAAAGTCAAGAGTTTATGTTGCAACTTTATAAAACTCTGGTTGGGCCACATCTGGAGTATTGCATACAGTTCTGGTCATCTCACTATAAGAAGGATGTTGAGGCTTTGGAGAGGGTGCAGAAGAGGTTCACCAGGAAGCTGCCTGGATTAAAGCGCATGTGCTATCATGAGATGCTGGATAAGCTTGGGTTGTTTTCTCTGGAACGGCAGAGGCTGAGGGGAGATCTGGTAGAGGTTTATAAGATTATGAGAGGCAGAGATAGAGTAGACAGGGAATATCTGTTTCCCAGTGTTGAAATATCCAATACCAGAGGGTATGCTTTGAAGGTGAAAGGGGGTAGGTTCAAAGGGGATGTGAGGGATAAGTTTTTTTTACTCAGGATGCCTGGAATGTGTTGCCTGGTATGGTGATAAAGGCAAATACATTAGAAGTTTTTAAGAGACGGGTGGTGTAGCCGCATCAGCACTGGACTTGGAGGTGTTTGGTCCTGAGTTTGAATCCGGCTGGGTCCCAGCCTGGGCAGCAGCAGTATCTGTGTGGAAGAAGAGCCTGGCAATCTACTTCCGTATCTTGCCACAGAAACCCTATGGACAACTTAACTATCAATAGTGTCACCGTGAGTCACTGACGATATATATGTGTGTGTGTGTGTGTGTTGTTCCTATTTTCTTATTTTTACTTGTAGAGGAAGGCTGCTGTGATTAGTGGAAGGTTGGTAGACCACGAAGTACAAATTTAACGTGTTGCAGAAGATACAGGATGATGTGATGAAATTTCTCTTATGTAGACAGTACTTGTGATTTAATATTCATTGCCTGTAATTGGGATAGAAATAGAATCCAGGTGCTTTCTATGAATTCACAGGAGTAGGTAATTTTCAGGGATACAGGGAAGGAGCAGGGAAAGTGGGACCAAGGTGATTATCTGCTAGGAACCAGCACAGATTTAATGGGCTGATGGGCCTCTCTCCCCACTGAAATTCTCTGATTCCATAACGTGTATTTCCTGTCATCAATCAGCTCACTCAGCTCCTGATGCTCTAAAGGTATTTCACAATGTCCAAGGCTCAAGAAGTGTGATGGAAACTCTCCACTGGTCTGGGTAGTGTCACCACCAGAGGCGGTGTGGTTTGGCATACAAGCTGGAGCCAGTGCTGCCCTCCTCTATTCACTCTCCAGGATGCTGTAGTTACAGCTATTGGCTGAGAAATGGCAGGTGGTGTTTAATCCAGGCAAATTTGAAGTATTGCACTTTGGGAGGTCACACGTAAGGGGAAATGCACAATTCATGGCAGAACCCTTAGCAAAGGGATCTTGGAGTCCAAGTCCACAGCTTCCTGAAAGTGGTAGCATAAATAGCAGTAAAGAAGGTATGCTCACCTTCATTGGTTGGGATATCGTGCGTAACAGGAAGGAAATTCTGTTGCAGCTATACAATGATTTGATTTGTCCACACTAGTGAAATTCTGGGAAGAGGGAGGACAAGAGGTTTTCCAGAACGCTGCTGAATGCATTACAAGGAGAGGCTGGACAAACTTGATTAGTTTTCGCTGGTACACTCAGGTCTGAGGGGAGACTTGGCAGAGACTTATAACGTTATGAGAGGCGTAAGGTTAAACAGTCAGAAGCTTATTTTACATGGTCATGTGACCCTGATCGGAAGTGGGGGGGCTAAGCAGGTGCTAACTTTGCCCAAGGGTGATCTGCAGACTAGTGGAGGGAATGAGCGCCTTACACCTCCTTTGGTAAAAATGCATTTCCACCCCGCCACCCCAGTTATATAGCGTAATGTACGAGATGACATGTATTTAAGGTGAGAGGCATAGCTTACAGGAGATGTGTGCAGTATATTCTCTTTACACAGAGAGTGCTGAATACATGGAACAGTCTGCAGGGGGAGTAACATAAGCAGTTATGATAGTGGCATTGAAGAGGTTTTTAGAGAGACGCATGAGTATGTAAGAAATGGGGGGTTATTGATCATGTGCAGGCAGAAGAGATTTGGTTTAATTTGTCATTCCGTTCCGTACAAACCTGATGGTTTGATGGGCCTGTTCTGTATTCTCTAAAGCTGCCTCATCGATTGACACTCCATCACCACTTTCATCACCGACTCTATCACCGTCTTCTGTCCCTCCACTAGCGTCGGCAGTGTGAACCAGCTACAAAATACCATGTCAGTTATTTGCCCAAGCTATTCCTACAGCTGCTGCCGAAGCTGTAGCCTCTCCCAGCCGGCTGGACAAGGACAGTGGGAAAAGGAGCTCCATCACCTGCAGGTTCTTCTGCTGTCGGAATAGCCTGGGCAAATATCTGCTGTCACACACCATTTTATCCTGGAACTGTATTGCCAGTCTTTCATTGTCATCGGGTCTCCCTCCCCAGCAGCAGCTTCACCAGAAGGTCTATAGTAATTCTACAAGGTCAACGATGCATCGGCTATAAATTCTGGCCTTGAAGGTGATGTCCACATTCTGGAAGTGTATCATAAAGAAATCTCTAACCAGTTTCATCTACTATTGCTATAAAGATCAAACATGAAGTCTTCAGGATGAAGATAGCAATGGATGTTTGACTGTCAGAAAAGGGTTCCCATCCAGGATATTTTAAAAATGAATGCAGCTGATGTTAAATGAAAACTAGGCAAACTGGTGCTTACATTCCTGTTAGATTTCAACCCCGATGAAACTGCTGTTCACAATCCTAACCTCGGGTAAGGTCTGTGTGGAATTTGGAAATTCTTTCTATGACCATGCAGCTCCCTGGTTTCCTCCCACATCTCAAAGGTGTGGAGGTTGTTAAGCTAAATGGCCACTGTTAATTGCCTCCAACGGGTAGGTGAGGGGTAGAATCTGAGGAACAGTGGGTGGGGATGTGTGAAAAATAAGAGTGGCTTTAATGCAGGGTTAGAATAAATGGGTGAACATCAGAAGATAAGAAATAGGAACAGGAGTCAGCCACCTGGCCTGTCGAGCCTGCTTCACTATTCAATAAGATCATGGCTGAACTAGCTATGGTCTCAGCTCCACACACCTACCTTCTCCCAATAACCCTCGACTCTCCTGCTAGGCACAAATCTAACTCTGTCTTCGATACATTTAATGAGGTAGGCTCTACTGCTTCCCTGGCAGAGAATGCCACAGATTCACTATACAGAAAAGCAGGTTCTCCTCATCGCTGTCCTAAATCTTGAGACTATGTCCCCTATTTCTTGTGCCACATGCAACCGGAATCAACTTTCCTGCCTCTATCTTATCTACCTCTTTCATAATTGTATATGTTTCTGTAAGATCCCCTCTCATTCATCTGAATTCCAGCTAACCTCCTCATCTCTAGAATCAATCTGGTGGACCTCTGCTGTACCACCTCCAAAGCCAGTATATCCTTCCTCAAGTAGTGAGACCAGAACTGCACGTGTTACCACGTATAGATGCACCGTAACCTCCCTGCTGTTAAATTGAATACCTCCAGCAATTAAGGCCTACATTCTGTTAGCCTTCCTGATAACCAGTTGCACCTTCAGCAGGGTGTTTGATGATTGATGCAAACTCATTGGGCTTAAGGCCTTGTGTCTGTGCTGTATTCTTAATGATTCTACTCTCACTTTTCATTGAAACTGTCTAACCTTGATGTATCTCCAGCAGATGCTGAAATAATCTGCAGATGCTGGGGTCAAAGCAACACTCACAACATGCTGGAAGAATCTCAGCAGGTCGGGCAGCATCCGTGGAAAAGATCGGTTGACGTTTCGGGTCGGAACCCTCCATCCTGACGAAGGGTTCCGGCCCGAAACGTCGACCAATCTTTCCACAGATGCTGTCCGACCTGCTGTATCTCCAGCAGATGCTTTCATGGTGTGTTACTGGGACAAGTGTTGTCCTGCATCCCAATACCAACACTGAGGATCTGTAGAGATATTACATGGATGACATGATATTACAGTTCTTTTGGACACTTATAATACAGCATTGCCTCAGTTGTGTTCGAGAAGACTTCAGTATGGTTGCAGTGTTGAGATTTAACTGGAGGAAAATGCTAATGATCAACTATTTAAAAAAAAACTGCTTATTACCTGTGGGCCCACATGATTAATGTGGCAGCAGTTATCACTGGTCCCTCTAAGCTGCATGGGTGCGCGGCTGCACGGTAACTGAAATGCCTCTGTGCACATAACCTTTGCTGCCACGCAGCTGGAATTGCCTCTTATATAGTGTTAATATAATTCTGAAATGTTGTTAATATATTTGTGAAACACCCTGTAATTAATTGTGTTAATGAACATAATCCATACATGTTTATTATTAAGAAAATACACAACCTTTACTTTGAAACATTTTCGACCTTCGATGTATTTACGTTGTCAGTGTTTCAAGTTACAACACTGTTAAAAATTGTAACAATGAATCCCAATGGAAGTCAGCAATTCATTGTTAATAAACCGTTGGCCCACTGAACACCAAAGTCGTCGAAGTTTAAAAACCTGCAAGATGAGAACAATTTTCTTTGTTGTACTGTATTTATTACACCCTTCAATTAATAAATGAAAACAAAAGAGTGTGATTTTTCCATTTTCATTCTAAATATTCATGGTAGGCATATCCCAAAAAACATTTAAAGTGTCGCGCAGTTTTCAGGCCATTTAAAAATGTCCTACTCAGTGCAATGGCTGGTCCGTGCAGCTGTAAAACAAATAGAGAGAACATTGGCTGTTAATCACTGCTATGGTTGCTTTTGTGTTTAGTTCCAGAGGTGAAGCACTGCAGCGACCCTGGTGTACCAATGCATGGGCATCGAAAAATTATCTCAGGAAGTGGGAAAATGCACCAGGGGTATGCCACCTTGGGCACCATTGTGCGCTTTACCTGCAATTACTCATTTGTTCTGAGTGGCAGCCCACAGATAACATGCCAAAAAGACGGGACATGGACGGAAACACGGCCAAGGTGTATTAAAGGTAACTCAGTATGCCCTGTTTTGTGTTCAGTGCTGTATAACATGTTATAGGTCGAAAACTAGTTGTTGTGTGAAATGCTTAACTGTTGAAGACTAACTGTAAGATTCATTGAGTAGGAATTTTGATATTGGGTGTCTGATTGTTGGAGCAAGATGCTGGGACAACCTTTGGACTAAATTTTACACATTGGTCCAAGAATTCACTGATAGGAACAGGGTGGAGAGGTAAGTTTTTGGAGGAAATTAACTGGGGCCCTGATAAAGTAGACCTATGTTTCCACTCCTCTTCGAACATTGTTGCCATGGTGATCATCCCAAATTTAACCTCAAATATTGTGGGAAGAAAAGGTTTAGAAGGAAGTAGGTAAGGAAATAAAGCTGAGTCCTGGTGAAGTAATGGATTACGTTGTCAAATGCTGTTGCTGGGGTCCTGTGACTAATTCAGCTTTGAACATCAAGGAAATCTGTAGAAGCTGGAAATCTGAATTAAAAGTAGAAAATGATTTGTTGTTTTTTATTGCTTCTACTTTGGTGATTCATATTATTAGTGCGGAGTAATTTTATATTCAAAATTAAGGAAAATGAAATGATCACACTGTGACTCTAACATTCAGAGGGTGGTGGAGACGTGGAAGGAGCAAGCAGAGGGAAGAGATAGAGACAGGTACATTTACAAGGCCTTAAAGACATTTCTACAGGTTCATGGACAGGAAAGATTTAGAGGCAAATAGGCTAAATGCAGAAAAATGGGAGTAGCTCACTTTGATTGGCTTGGATGAGCTGGGCCACAGGATCTGTTTCCAGGCTCTATGATTCTAAAAAAACTTTAATGTAATTTATTAAAATAGCAAAAATTAACATCTAGCATTCCCACAGTAAGTTACCATCTGCCTTGATTACATTGTACAACTCCATCTACATCGCCCAGTTAAGTAAAATATATGTAAATAAGATACCAGAGGAAATTCCTTCCCACACTGTCTGATCAAAGTTATCTGCCAACACTGAATTAGAAGGTTTTGACATAGTATAGAATTAGAGATATAGCAATTTGTACAACACACAACTCTCATATTATTCCACAGGGGAAACATTCCCTGAAACACCAGGCTCTGTGAAAACGTAGTTATTTTAGAAATCGTGCTGCATTTTACTAGGTGCCTGCTGTAGGCAGGTGTAACGTGAGGAAGAACAGACCAATTTAATCAGTCCCTCGCCAGACTAATTCATGATATGCTCACAACAAGTGAATCAAGAACAGAGAGTGGAATTGATCAGACCCGATGTAACCACTTTGTCGAGCATTTCTGCCCAGTCGCCTAAAGCAGGTTTCCTAGTGGCCAGTCATCTTAATTCCTATCCCATTCCCATTCCGTCATGATGGTCCTTGGCCTCCTCTTTTGCCAGGATGGAGGAACAACACTTCATATTCTATCGAGGTAGCTTCCAACCTGATGGCAAGTTACCTTCTGGTAAAAAAAATTCCCTGCCCCTTTTCGCTTCTTCTATTTCCCACCTGCCTATCACCTCCCCCAGTGCCCCCTCTTTCTTCCCCATCTCACATGGTCCACTCTCCTCTCCTATCAGATTCCTTCTTCTCTAGTCCTTTACCTTTCCCACCCAGCTGGCTTCACTTAACACCTCCTAGCTAATCCTCCTCCCCACCCCGCCCCGACACTTTTGTTCTTGTGTCTTCTCCCTTCCTTTCCAGTCCTGAAGAAGAGCCTCAGTCTGAAATGTCGACTGCTTGTTCATTTCCATAGATGCTGCTCGACCGCCGAGTTCCTCCAGCATTTTGTGTGTGTTGCCCTAGGTAAAACTGTACCACCGAATTGTTTTCACACCAGATGAGGTTTTAACACTGGTTAGAACCACATTTGACGTGTTCTCTACAGTCCTAGTCACCACTCTGTTCGGAAGCATGAGATTGTGCCAGAGAAGGTGCAACAGAGATTCACCAGGAATGTGCCTGGATTGAGGGACTTTAGTTTTGGAGGGAGATTGGTTAGGCTGGTCTTGTTTTCCCTGGCTTAAAGAGGCTGAGGTATAGATAGAGTTATATGGGCATGGATAGGGTAGAGAGCCAGCATCTCTTTTCCATGATAGGGACAGGAGTCTAAATTGAGAGGGGAGGTTTTTAAAAGGAATTTGTGGGGAAGTGTTTTTACAGAGAAGAGTGGTTGGTTGGCACCAGGTACTCACTGCCAGAGGAGGATGTGGAATCAGATGCGATCTCCAGGTTTAAGGAGATTTTCAGACAGGTACTTAAAACGGCACGGCAGAATAGAACATGGCCGTAGTGTGGGGAAATAGATTAGAGTAGATAGGCAAACTAGCCAGCACAGATATCGTGGGCAGAAGGGCCAGTTTCTGTGTTGTACAACTCTATGAGGAGGAAATTTTCCTCTGAGGATCTGCCTTTCGTAGAGTTATAAGATACAGAAGCAGGCTCTTTAGCCCATCAAGTTCACACTATCAATCACCCATTTACCCTCATCCTACATTAATCCCATTTTTTATTCTCCCTACATTCCCATCAACTCTCCCTTGACTCTACCAATCACCCACATACAAGGGACAATTCACAGTGAGTATTTAACCCAGGGGTCCCCAACCTGTTTTGCACCGCGAACTGGTTTAATATTGACAATATTCTTGTGGACCGGCTGACCCAGGGTTGGCGGGGGTGGAGGGTGTTGTTCAATGTGGCAAACCATGTATATATGTTGTAACTCGGTTACCTGTCTGGACACACCCCTCTGCTGACTGCCTCTGTGGCTCCTCCCACAGAGTCCTGTATAAAGGTGTTCGCCTTGCCCCTTCCCCTCAGTCGGGGGCAGACACTCACTGTGGAGGTCGTATTGTACAGCGAATAAAAGCCTTTCAGTATTTTACCAAACCTCAGTCTTTTGGAGTAATTGAAGGTGCCTCAATTTTATTCGCTGTACATTTTAAAACATGGAACAGGCCCTGAGACCAGAAAAATTAGACCTCGATCCGCAAATGCCTGACGCTGGAAACGCTTTCGAACTCTGGCTGGTCTACTTCGAAGCGTATCTAGAGGAGATTAAAGCGACCGACCCCGTAGCGAAGCGCAGAGTTCTACTCTCCAGGGTCAGTCCACGGGTTTATTCACTGATCAGAAACCAGCCGAACTACGACGGTGCGATGAACGCATTCAAAAGACAATACCTGCGGCCGATAAACAGCGTCTATGCTCGGCACTGCTTAGCGACACGGCAACAACGCCCCGGGGAATCGAGTGCTGAGTTTGTCCGGGCCCTACAGACACTCGTGCGAGCCTGCAATTGCCAGGAGCTGACAGCGGCGCAGCATGCAGAAAGCCCAGAACCTGCCTTACTCCCTTGAGGAGATCAGGGTGATGACCAGGGACTGCCAAGTCTGCGCAGAGTGCAAACCGCACTTCTACCAACCCAAAAAGGCACCACTTATCAAGGCCACCTGCCCCTTTGAGCGACTGAGTGTTGACTTTAAGGGCCCCCCTTCCTCCACCGACCTCAATGTGACTTTCTTAACGTAATTGACGAGTACTCGTGGTTCCCCTTCGCCATCCCCTGCCCCGACACCACTACCACGTCAGTTATAAAAGCCCTGCACAAGCTCTTCACTCTGTTCGGAAACCCCTGCTATATCCACAGTGACAGAGGGTCCGCGTTTATGAGTGACGAACTGAACCAATACCTGCTGGCTAGGGGTATTACAACTAGTCGGACCACGAGCTATAATCCCCGGGGGAATGGACAGGTGGAGAAGGAGAATGGCACAGTGTGGAAAGCCACACTCTTAGCCCTCAGGTCAAAGGGACTACCGGTCTCCCGCTGGCAGGAGGTCCTTCCCGAGGCACTCCACTCCATCCGCTCCCTGTTATGCACAGCCACCAATGCCACCCCTCATGAGCGGCTCTTTTCTTTTCCCAGAAAATCGACCACTGGAACCACCCTACCAACTTGGCTGACGTCCCCAGGGCCAGTGCTGCTCTGGAAACATGCGAGGAGCCATAAATACTCCCCGATAGTCGAGAGGGTTCACTTACTTCATGCGAACCCCCAGTACGCCTACGTGGTTTTACCTGATGGGCGGGAGGACACGGTCTCCATCCGGGACCTGGCGCCCGCAGGAGCTCCGGACCCCTACCCTGAACACTCCGTGGTGACTATTGACCCCGTACCCACCAATGTATGTACCTACGAGACACCGTGTACCCCAAACCCTATACAGACACCACACCACACTCCTATACGGGGCGCGACGCACACGCACGAGGGATTACCAACGCCTAACGTGCTGGCACCTGAAGTCAGGCCGGAGCCTGCACAACCGCCATCGCCGGTGCTACGTAGATCACAGCGACGGACTCGACCACCTGATAGACTTAACCTGTAAATATACTTCTTGTAAATATTGTCAGTCACTTCACCCCGCGGGACTCTTTTTAAAAAAAGGAGGGGTGAATGTGGTAAACCATGTATATATGTTGTAACTCGGTTGCCTGTCTGGACACACCCCTCTGCTGACTGCCCCTGTGGCTCCTCCCACAGACCCCTGTATAAAGGTGTTCGCCTTGCCCCTCCCCCCTCAGTCCGGGGGCAGACACTCACTGTGGAGGTCGTATTGTACAGCGAATAAAAGCCTTTCAGTATTTTACCAAACCTCAGTCTTTTGGAGTAATTGAAGGTGCTTCATTCAAGTAGGGTTAAACTTACCTCAACATGTCTTTTACAGTTAGGATTGCCAACTTACTCACTCCCAAATAAGGGACAAAAGTCACAGTCAAATATGGGACACTTGTGTTTACCCCAGGAAAGACTACCATGACCATGAAGCCTTGCGCGGGCACCTGTGTGCGCATGTGTGATATGCGCATGCGCGTACGTGCCGATTTTTTTTCTACAAATCGATTTTGGCTTAATCTTCCCGACTATACTGTACATACATTGTTTCTACTTTATGTAGGCTGTGTATTTATTATATCATTCCTGCTTTTACTATATGTTAATGTTATTTTCGGTTTTATGTGTTATTTGGTAGGTTATTTTTTGGGTCTGGGATCGCTCAAAAATTTTTCCCATATAAATTAATGGTAATTGCTTCTTCGCTTTACGCCATTTTGGCACGAAAGGTTTCATAGAACGCTCTACCTTAGCAGGGGGAATACAGGACAAGGGTAGTCCCGTATGGGACAAAACAATTTAGCCCAATATACGGGACGTCCCGGCAAATACGGGACAGTTGGCAACCCTATGTTCAAGTTCAACGGTGCGTGACAGGGAATGAGGAAAGGTGCAGCTGACTCATATCGTTTCCTCGCAGCCCGGTAGCACATGCTTTGCGGCCCGGTGGTTGGGGACCGCTGATTTAACCTACTGACCTACTTGTCATCAGGACGTGGGAGCAAACCAGAGCCTGCGGGGGAAACCCAGGCAGTCAAAGGGCTACAGACTCTACATGGACGGTGCTGGACCTCAGCAATGAACCCAGGTCTCTTGTGCAGTGAGGTGGTGCCACTGTTCGTTTTGCTGTTGGGGCTGATGTGTATTTCTTTCTGTTTCAGCTTGCAAGCAACCCAAGCTCCCTAACTTGGTGAAACAGAAAATTCTGTCGACACAGCCTCAGACCAGGTGAGATGTCCGATGCCTGTTGTGAGATTGCAATGTAATATCCCGAGGACTGGCCATCAGTGCTTCCTCTTCACGGATACAGGCCTGTTTTGATCACTGCTAGACTCCCACTCTGATCACGCGTTTGGCCAGCCCCAGGCGTTCTGCCAACCTCTGCGGTCAAAAGTTAAAGTCCACTCAAAGGTGGACAGCCTGCATGTCAGTCACCCATCACCCCTGTGCTCTATGTGAGACATTGGAATCCAGTTATGCCACGTTCAGTTTTAAGTTTACTCTCCTTGTTTACAAATCCTCCATTATCTCATCTTTCCTTGTCTCTACCAGCCTTTGACACATACACTTCTGTTCCTCGCCTCTTGTTTATTCCTCGCCCTTTGCCAGTTGTGACTTCCACAGCCAAAGTTGTAAGGTCTGGAGATCCCTTCCTGAATTTCCTCTTCCCTCTCTTTTAAGATGCTTCCAAAGACTGCTCTGATTGCCGAAGCTTCTGGTTATCTTCCCCAACTTTTTGCTCTGTGGCACTGTATCGATTTGTTTGATAATGCACCTTCAGATTGTATTTGGGAGTATAGACCAGTGGGTTTTACTTCAGTGGTGGACAAGTTATTGGAGAATTTTCTTGGAGCCAGGATCTACAAGTGCTTGGAGAAGTATAGTCTGATTAGGGATAGTCAGAATGGTTTTGTGAGGGGCAGATCATGCCTTACCATCTGATAGAACTCTCTGAGGATGTTAGAAAGCACATTAATGAAGGTAAAGCAGTGGATGCGGTGTATATGGATTTTAGTAAGGTGTTTGATTAGGTTCCCCATGGTAAACTCATTTAGAAAACCTGGAGGCATGGGATCTAGGGAAACTTCAGTGTGTGGTTTCAGAATTGTCTTGCCCACTGAAAGCAGAGGGTGGTTGTAGATTGAGCATATTCTCTTTGGAGGTCAGTGACCAGTGGTGTTCTGCAGGGATTTGTTCTGGGACCCCTGCTCTTTGTATTTTGTATAAGTGACTTGGATGTGGAATTGGAAGGGTGGATTACTAAATTTGCAGATGACGCGAAGGTTGGTGCAGTTGTGGATAGTGTGGAGGGTTGTTGTAGGTTACTCTGGGATATTGGCCAGATGCAGAGCTGGGATTAGAAGTGGCAGATGGAGTTCAACTCAGAAAAGTGTGAAGTGATTTATCTATACGAAAGGGCAAATTGGAAGACAGAATATAGAGTTAATAGCAGGATCCTTGGCAGTGTAGATCATACCCTCAAACTTGCTGATCAAGTTGATAGGGTTCTTAAGGTGTATGGTGTGTTGGCCTTCATTAGTCGGGGATTGAGTTCAAGAACCGCAAAGAAGTGTAGCCCCCTGGTAGGCCTCAGGCTCACTCAGCTCGCTTCCGTCTAGGAGGAGTAGCCTTCGGCCCCGCCAAACTGGGTAATCAAGTTTGTGTGGATGCTGTGTGATGTACCCCACCCCGCCAAATAACAGACAATACACCATATGCGATTAAGTGATTACACTTTATAAATCTTACTGGAACTATGTAATTAATAGAGATAAAATATAAAAGGAAAGTAAAAGGCGCCAAACTTATCAAAGTTCAACCACTTCGTGCACAACCGTTGGAGCTCAAGTAACGGAGTCGTCTTTCCACCATTCGATCCCCTCCAACCCCCTCAACCCGTCGCCTGGGACCAACCATGGTGGTCGACCAGACACTCCACACGAGTCTGTCTTCATCTCCTCTCCATGCCGAAGACCCTGGGCCTCGGACCCCCGCTCGGGGTCCGTTCCCTCGCCCAGCTTACAGCATCGCGTCTCCTCGCTCTGTCCCCATCGCGCCTTCTGTCCGAAAGCCCACGCAACGCAATAGCTTACAGACACACAAGAAAGAATAACATCTATCCCAATTGGTTCGTTCCCTCTCTTATCAATAATATAACCCAAACAAGCAGAGAGAGAGAGAGAGAGAGCTCCTTACATCGCAGTTATTATTACAGAAAAGCCATTTTAATGATAACATAACAAAGAAACCATTTTGTTAGCCTTTGCAGTAACATAAAAGAAGAAACCCCTTACAGAAATATTGCAGCTCTATAAAATCCTGGTTAGACTGCACTTGGAATATTGTGTTAAGCTCTAGTCATCTCAATTTATGAACAATGTGAAAGATTTAGAGGAGATGTACCTAGATGTTGCCTGGGCTAGAGGACATGTCTTATGAGGGTAAGTTGAGCAAGCTAGAGCTTTTCTCTTTGGAGTGAAGGAGGGTGTTAGGTGACCTGATAGAGGTCTACAAAATGATAAGCGGCGTGAATCAAATGGATAGCTGGAGACTTTTTCCAGGTTTGGAAATGACTAATACAAGGGAGCATAATTTTAAGGTGATTGGTAGAAAGTGTAGAGGAGGTGTCAGAGGTAAGTTCTTTACACAGAGAGGGATGGGTATGTGGAACGCCCTGCCAGGGGTGGTGGCAGAGGCAGATACCATACTGGCATTTGAGAAATTCTTAGATTGGCACATAGATGATAGAAAAATGGATGGTCATATAGGAGGGAGAGGTTAGATTGATCTTAGAGCAGGATAAAATTCTGGCACAACATTGTAAGCCAAAGGGTCTTTACTGTGCTAAAATGGTCTATGCTCTATGTAAAACATTGTAGGACAATTTGCACAGTAAATGAGATATGCAGGTGGTTTTGTTATTGTGTTATTTACATGTAGGTAGATGCTGACATGGGAACAGTGGAACAAGGGTAGTGCCACAAGCCAGTGTTTGCATGCAACAAGGTCATGGCTGATGTCTGATCTAACTGCATTCCTTCATTAGGTTAACAAAAAGTTATTATCAACGAGGCAGTGCAATGGTGCAGATGCCATATAGTTCCAGAGCCTCAGGATCCTGACCCCGGGTGCTGGGCCTGTGGTGTTTGCATGTTCTCCCTGCAACAGCATGGGTTTTCCCCCACATGATCCATTTCCTTTCCACATCCCACATAAATGCAGCCCTGTAGGTTAATTGTTGCTCCTGCTTCAGTTATCCCGAATGGGTAGAGTCTGTGGCAGGAGTTGATGAGTTTGTGAGCGAGTATAGGTTACAGGTGAACCGGGCGATGGGACTGATGGGAACGTTCAGAGTCAACTGAATAACCTCCTATGTTGTAAGGAGAGATAAAAATATGGGACTTAAACTAAACCTGTTTCCCTAACGATAATTATTCTTTGTTGAAGAAAGTTCAAAACTACTGCCACTTCTTGTTTGCTGCACCTTTTCCCCAAATTCAGTCAGACGACACTCCTTAAACAGTGCTTGCCACCCAAGTTCTACGTATCTGCACCACCCCCTATTCTATCAGTTCCCTGTTTTAGGTTCCTGATCATGCATCCCTTAACTTCCTGAATTTAAGGAAGTTTGTGGAATCTTTCATCATAATTGAATTCTTGGATTCCCTTCGAAAAAAAATGTTGCACTTCCTCCAAGGAAGGTATTGCCCAGAAGTTCCTCCATGGGTGCATAATGTTGAATAAAGCAGGGATAGTCTGTGAGATATTTCCTCTAATAGTAAAACCCTCTGCTGTTTTCTTTTGAGCTTCTTAATACAACTGTTAGGCGATGAATTTTGAGGCAAGAATCATTCTGAAGGTGCCATGCATAGAAGTGTTTACCATCTTCTTGGTGCAGTCCAGCAAATACTTTATACTGCTCTATCCCTAAGAATTCCAATTCTCTAGCTATAAAGCCTACAATTCTATAAACCTTTTGATTCTTTACTACACCTGATCATGCCATCTTGAAGATCTATTTCACTAAGTCCTAATCTCTTTGTATACCTGCTACCTTTGCACGATTTTGAATGTTGTAACCTCCAAGGGTTCAGGTGGAGCCAATTCCCTTATGTTTTCCAAAACTGAAATGCATACGGTACAACTTAGGAACATAATAACAAGGCGGCACTGTAGTGTAGTGGACAGAGTCACTGTCACATAGCTCCTAAGTTCCAGGTTTAACCATGATCTCGAGTGCCGTCTGCGTGGAGTTTGCCCTTGCTTGAAGTTACCGTATGTGTTTCTTCCTGGTGCTCTGGTTCCTTCCACGTCCCAAAGACATGCAGGTTGGTGGATTAATAGGCCACTGTTAATTGTCCCTAGTGCAAAGGTAAATCATTGAATCAGGAGGTGACTTCATGCGGAAATACAAACGGGGCCTGGTTGTCAGCAGTGACCCGACGGGCCGATTGGTATGTTCATGCTGCATGACTATATCTCTAAGAGACATAGACAGAAGTAGGTTATCCAGCTCCTTGATCCTGCTTTGCCATTACTTACAATTGATTTCTGTTCAGCATTGTCACCGTATCCCTTGCTTCCCTCAGCTATCAATCTTGAGTGAGCACAGTATCTGAGCACCAAAAGCCCCCCAGGACAGAGAATTCGGAAGTTTCCACACCTTCTTAGTGAAGACATTTCTCCTCAAGTCAGAGCTAAATAGCCTACCATTTTACTTTGAAATTGTCCTGATTTTTCAACTCTTCAGTTGGGGAAATACCATCCTTGCATCCAGCCTGTCAAGTCCTTTAAGCATATTGCAAGATTTTACTCATTGGAGTAAACTGTTAATGATCTGTACTAAGAATCAGAATCAGACTTAATTTCACTGGCACATGTCATGATATTGCACTCATTCACACTATCTCTCACCAGTATGCCTTTCAAAGAAGGTGTTTCATCTTATTAGTTAGCGTGGACATTGCTGAGGCCCCCAGAGGGGCATTCTGGTTGTACCCTATCAATTTGGTACCAGCTAGATAATCTTTTTTGTCTCTTGACCTCAGTCAATTTCATAAAGAATTCAATAATATGCATTCAATTCCATGTGATTTAACTTGGAACATTCTCAAACGCCTTCTAAAGACGTTTAAATATCATCTGTAGGTACTCTTCAATTTGTCTCTTCACATTTGTTTTTATTTGTTCATCTGGTATGATCTTTACTGAGGTTTACTAATGATTTACTAGTGGGTATAGGCTATCCCAGGCAATCTGAATGTGTTCAAGTTTCAATCACTCTTAATTAGATGCAGACTCTAACAATTTTCTATCCATTTTCTCTAACGTTAATACTAAGACAAAATAGTTAACCGATATTACTCCAATTTCCATATTGCTATTTAAATCTTACTGTTATCTAATTCTGAAGGTTCCATATTATACCTGGTAGTCTTTTAATTTGATACAACCATGATTATATTGATATATCTACACAATTATTTTCAGGTTCACTCTCTGTACAGCCTACCTGTATCTTGTGCCGTTTTCTGTATGACTCCCATCAGGATGACTGGCAGTTTTAAACTTTCTTTCTATAATGTCCACCTTTTAAGTCATCCACAGTTGGTTGATTTAGCCTTCAGAAGTAAATCAGAATCAGGTTTCATATCACCATCATATGTCATGAAATTTGTTGTCTTTGTGGCAGCAGTACATTGCAATATATAATAACAGAAAAAACTGTGAATTATATATATTAAATATATATTAAATTACATATTAAATCATTAAATTGAATAAGTAGTGCAAAAATAGAAAAAAAAGTAGTGACGTAATGTTCACGGGTTCAGTGTCCATTCAGAAATCAGATGGCAGAGGGTAAGAAGCTGTTGCTGAATTATTGAGTGTGTACCTCCTTCCTGATGAGAAGAGTTCATGTCCTGGGTGATAGACGATAAGACCATAAGATATAAGAGCAGAAGTAGGCCATTCGGCCCATCGAGTCTGCTCCACCATTCAATCATGGGTTGATCCAATTCTTCCAGACACCCCCACTCCCCTGCCTTCTCCCCATACCCTTTGATGCCCTGGCTAATCGAGAACCTATCTATCTCTGCCTTAAATGCACCCAAAGACTTGGCCTCCACAGCCATTCGTGGCAACAAGTTCCACAGGTTTACACCCTCTGACTAAAATAAATCTCCGCATCTTTGTTCTAAATGGAAGTCCTTTGATCCTGAAGTCGTGCCCTCTTGTCCTGGACTCCCCTACCATGGGAAACGTCTTTGCCATATCTAATCTGTTCAGGCCTTTTAACATTCGGAATTGTTTCTATGAGATCTCCCCTCATTCTCCTGAACTCCAGGTATACAGCCCAAGAGCTGCCAGAAGTTCTTCATGTGTAACCCTTTCATTCCTGGAATTATTCGTGTGCTTCTTCTCTGAAACCTCTCCAATGCCAATGTCAGTATATACACAGCCCAAAACTGCACACGATACTCCAAGTGTGGTCTCATGAGTGCCTTATAGAGCCTCAACATCACATCCTTGCTCTTACAAGATAGGGGTCCTTAATGATGGTTGCTGCCTTTTTAAGGCATCACTCCTTGTTGAAGATGTTCTGGATAGTTCAGAGGCTAGTGCCCATGATGGAACTCTCTGCAGCTTATTTCACTCCTTTGCAGCAGCCCACCCCATACCAGACTGTGATGCAGCCAGTTAGAATTGCTCTCCACTGTATGTTTGTAGAAATGTGTGAGCGTTTTGGTGACTGAATCATATTTTTTAATATCCTAAACCTATTGAAGTTGTATCATTTTACCTGCAAAATAATCTGGCCATTGAATTAAATAGACAATGTTCTTAACCATAACCACTTTTAACAAAGGAAAGTGGACACAAGAAGTTCTTTATACCAACCCCTTTCTGATCTTCCCCACCTTGGGGAGGAAGAGCCCTTGCCCTTCCTCATTTTTCAAAGTGCCCGCAGTTCTTGCTCCAACTCAGTAATCCTGAGCTTGACATTCAAGTCAAATGTATACTTGTAGAAGCAGGGAGTTGAGCTAGCAGCAAACTCTCACATACTACTTTCTGGATACAAAACCGTGCAGTCTGTTATATATTACACTTAATATTTAGTTCATTGGAATTTTGTGTCACAGGCTAATTTGCATCAAGCACTAAAATTTAGTACATAATTTTAACTGCTTAATCAAGCTTTTACAAACTCTCTCACCAAAAGTTTAGCTTTACACTGTGTAGGCTGCCTTGTCATTGTGATAACACTGTGTGAGGTGATTCTATGCTATACACAGGCAATCCCTTTGACACACTTTTAGACTGACACAGGATTCTATGATCAAATCTTTTGAGTAGTACTATTTGTCAGAGTAACGTGACGTAATAAGATTGAGAACCTTTGTTTTCATCAATAGGAGGACTCCACTTCACCGGCTACTGGCCACCATTCTAGACAAGGAGCAGTCCCAAGTCTCACCCACGAAAGCCCCAGTACAGCATGTCGGGAACCTCCCATCAGGATTCTTTCATCCTCATACACAGCTGGAGTATGAGTGCATCTCCCCCTTCTACAGGCGCCTTGGAAGCAGGAAGAGAACATGTCTCAAAACAGGCAAATGGAGTGGCCGATCACCATTGTGTATTCCCAGTAAGTATGGCCCCAGATAAAAGCATTTAGGTTCCCATCTTTTTGGTGGTAAAATGGGAAAAGGGTGTTTTAAAATCTAATTTTTTATGTAATATAACATCCAATGAGACTGGACAGATAGACGCAGCAAGGATGAAGCTATAGGAGATAGCCAAAGGATATGGGTTAGGCCATTTAGGAATGAGCTGAGGAGACATTTCCTCACTTGGAAGGTGGTGGACCATGGAATTCTCTACCTGAGAAAGCAGTGAAGGCTATATCATCAACTCCATTCAAGGAGGAAATAGATGTCGTTTAAAGGTCAAGTATATAGTTATACTGCTGATCAGGCAAATACTGGCATTCAAGTGGATATTTTACACATGCCAGTATTTGCCTGTTCAGCAGTGTAACTATATGCTGAAATTACTGTGCAACTCAGAGCCACGCACTGTGCTGCAAGCTCTCCATGACATAATGCTGGATAACCTGGAACGAGTAAGCACATCCGTAGCACAAGATATTTTTAATCATAGAACAGACAAGGACCAGACTTGATAAGCCAAATGGCCTAATTCTGCTCCTATATCTTATGGTCTTGTGGTCTTAAATTTAAGTAAGTGACTACGTCACATGAGCGTATGTTTGTCTTTTTGTCCATCTGCATACAGTGCTGCATCCTGATTATGAAAGACTGTCTGCAGGTCTAAGCTTAGGATATTGGGTTACGGTTCAAATGGAAAACTGCAAGTTAGCTACTTAGTTCATTAATTCTTTTGCTGACCCTTCTTCCACACCATGTTTGGAGGCTATCCCTTTAAAAAAGGTCGTGGTACATAAGCAAGTAAATCAAACTGTAATAGAGACTCCTGCAATAGGTGTATTTGAGATGATGTTATTAGTTATTGATTTGTTACTGTCTGTGAATAGCTTTTGTTTGCGTGTCATCCAGACAGATCGTTCCATACACAAGTACAGAAGGAAAAACAATAACAGAATGCAGAATATGGTGTTACAGTTATAGGGAATAAAGTGCAATAAGGTGCAAGGACCACGCTGAGTAAGACTGTGAGATCAGGTGTTCTTTTTTGTACAAGAGGTCCATTCAAAAAATCTTATAACGGTGGGATGGAAGCTGTCCTTGAGCCTGGAGGTACATGTTCTTGAGCTTTTGTATCTTCTGCCTGCTGGAAGAGGGGAGAAGGAAGAAGACTGGGGTGGGAGGGGTGCTAGATTATGTTGGTAGCTTTCCCGAGGTAGCAGGAGGAGGGGACAGAGCCATTGGAAGGGAGTCTGTTTTCTATGCATTATTGGGCTCTGTCTACCACCCTCCACAATTTCTGCCTTGTGCAGAGAAGTTTCCATAACACCCCACGGCGCATCCAAATAGGGTATTGGCAGTTTCATTAGTTCGAAGCATTAAGGAGGGATTTAAAGAGTGCAATGTGAATGGTAGGCTTTGCAATGGACGGAGGATTTCTTTGCATATTTTCCTGTTTTGCATTTCAAATAAATTTGAGGTTATAGTAACTGTTTGCTGGATCACATAGAAAAAAGGAAGCTATTCTGCTAAAATGTGATCATTAATCTGAAACCTTTGATGAGGTGGGCACAGTATAAGATTTCCAGAAGGTTGGTCAGAAGAGGTTTTAACTTGGCAAGGAAATTAAGGATAGAAACACTGGAAAAGAAGTTCCAATATGCCTGAAATCAGGTGGGTCGTGGAGCAGGAGAGGATGGGGGTGGGGATGGTGACTGGTGGAGGGATGATTGCGGCGTGACTGGGGAGGGGGAGCAGGAGAGGATGGGGGTGGAGATGGTGACTGGTGGAGGGATGATTGCGGTGCGACTGGGGAGGGGGAGCAGGAGAGGATGGGGGTGGGGATGGTGACTGGTGGAGGGATGATTGCGGTGTGACTGGGGAGGGGGAGCAGGAGAGGATGGGGGTGGGGATGGTGACTGGTGGAGGGATGATTGCGGTGCGACTGGGGAGGGGGAGCAGGAGAGGATGGGGGTGGGGATGGTGACTGGTGGAGGGATGATTGCGGTGTGACTGGGGAGGGGGAGCAGGAGAGGATGGGGGTGGGGATGGTGACTGGTGGAGGGATGATTGCAGTGTGACTGGGGAGGGGGAGCAGGAGAGGATGGGGGTGGGGATGGTGACTGGTGGAGGGATGATTGCGGTGCGACTGGGGAGGGGGAGCAGGAGAGGATGGGGGTGGGGATGGTGACTGGTGGAGGGATGATTGCGGTGCGACTGGGGAGGGGGAGCAGGAGAGGATGGGGGTGGGGATGGTGACTGGTGGAGGGATGATTGCGGTGCGACTGGGGAGGGGGAGCAGGAGAGGATGGGGGTGGGGATGGTGACTGGTGGAGGGATGATTGCGGTGCGACTGGGGAGGGGGAGCAGGAGAGGATGGGGGTGGGGATGGTGACTGGTGGAGGGATGATTGCGGTGCGACTGGGGAGGGGGAGCAGGAGAGGATGGGGGTGGGGATGGTGACTGGTGGAGGGATGATTGCGGTGCGACTGGGGAGGGGGAGCAGGAGAGGATGGGGGTGGGGATGGTGACTGGTGGAGGGATGATTGCGGTGCGACTGGGGAGGGGGAGCAGGAGAGGATGGGGGTGGGGATGGTGACTGGTGGAGGGATGATTGCGGTGCGACTGGGGAGGGGGAGCAGGAGAGGATGGGGGTGGGGATGGTGACTGGTGGAGGGATGATTGCGGTGCGACTGGGGAGGGGGAGCAGGAGAGGATGGGGGTGGGGATGGTGACTGGTGGAGGGATGATTGCGGTGCGACTGGGGAGGGGGAGCAGGAGAGGATGGGGGTGGGGATGGTGACTGGTGGAGGGATGATTGCAGTGCGACTGGGGAGGGGGAGCAGGAGAGGATGGGGGTGGGGATGGTGACTGGTGGAGGGATGATTGCAGTGCGACTGGGGAGGGGGAGCAGGAGAGGATGGGGGTGGGGATGGTGACTGGTGGAGGGATGATTGCAGTGTGACTGGGGAGGGGGAGCAGGAGAGGATGGGGGTGGGGATGGTGACTGGTGGAGGGATGATTGCAGTGTGACTGGGGAGGGGGAGCAGGAGAGGATGGGGGTGGGGATGGTGACTGGTGGAGGGATGATTGCGGTGCGACTGGGGAGGGGGAGCAGGAGAGGATGGGGGTGGGGATGGTGACTGGTGGAGGGATGATTGCAGTGTGACTGGGGAGGGGGAGCAGGAGAGGATGGGGGTGGAGATGGTGACTGGTGGAGGGATGATTGCAGTGTGACTGGGGAGGGGGAGCAGGAGAGGATGGGGGTGGGGATGGTGACTGGTGGAGGGATGATTGCGGTGCGACTGGGGAGGGGGAGCAGGAGAGGATGGGGGTGGGGATGGTGACTGGTGGAGGGATGATTGCGGTGCGACTGGGGAGGGGGAGCAGGAGAGGATGGGGGTGGGGATGGTGACTGGTGGAGGGATGATTGCGGTGCGACTGGGGAGGGGGAGCAGGAGAGGATGGGGGTGGGGATGGTGACTGGTGGAGGGATGATTGCAGTGCGACTGGGGAGGGGGAGCAGGAGAGGATGGGGGTGGAGATGGTGACTGGTGGAGGGATGATTGCAGTGCGACTGGGGAGGGGGAGCAGGAGAGGATGGGGGTGGGGATGGTGACTGGTGGAGGGATGATTGCGGTGCGACTGGGGAGGGGGAGCAGGAGAGGATGGGGGTGGGGATGGTGACTGGTGGAGGGATGATTGCGGTGCGACTGGGGAGGGGGAGCAGGAGAGGATGGGGGTGGGGATGGTGACTGGTGGAGGGATGATTGCGGTGCGACTGGGGAGGGGGAGCAGGAGAGGATGGGGGTGGGGATGGTGACTGGTGAAGGGATGATTGCAGTGGGACTGGGGAGGGGGAGCAGGAGAGGATGGGGGTGGGGATGGTGACTGGTGAAGGGATGATTGCGGTGTGACTGGGGAGGGGGAGCAGGAGAGGATGGGGGTGGGGATGGTGACTGGTGAAGGGATGATTGCAGTGTGACTGGGGAGGGGGAGCAGGAGAGGATGGGGGTGGGGATGGTGACTGGTGGAGGGATGATTGCGGTGCGACTGGGGAGGGGGAGCAGGAGAGGATGGGGGTGGGGATGGTGACTGGTGGAGGGATGATTGCGGTGCGACTGGGGAGGGGGAGCAGGAGAGGATGGGGGTGGGGATGGTGACTGGTGAAGGGATGATTGCAGTGTGACTGGGGAGGGGGAGCAGGAGAGGATGGGGGTGGGGATGGTGACTGGTGGAGGGATGATTGCAGTGTGACTGGGGAGGGGGAGCAGGAGAGGATGGGGGTGGGGATGGTGACTGGTGGAGGGATGATTGCGGTGCGACTGGGGAGGGGGAGCAGGAGAGGATGGGGGTGGGGATGGTGACTGGTGGAGGGATGATTGCGGTGCGACTGGGGAGGGGGAGCAGGAGAGGATGGGGGTGGGGATGGTGACTGGTGGAGGGATGATTGCGGTGCGACTGGGGAGGGGGAGCAGGAGAGGATGGGGGTGGGGATGGTGACTGGTGGAGGGATGATTGCGGTGCGACTGGGGAGGGGGAGCAGGAGAGGATGGGGGTGGGGATGGTGACTGGTGGAGGGATGATTGCGGTGCGACTGGGGAGGGGGAGCAGGAGAGGATGGGGGTGGGGATGGTGACTGGTGGAGGGATGATTGCGGTGCGACTGGGGAGGGGGAGCAGGAGAGGATGGGGGTGGGGATGGTGACTGGTGGAGGGATGATTGCGGTGCGACTGGGGAGGGGGAGCAGGAGAGGATGGGGGTGGGGATGGTGACTGGTGGAGGGATGATTGCGGTGCGACTGGGGAGGGGGAGCAGGAGAGGATGGGGGTGGGGATGGTGACTGGTGGAGGGATGATTGCGGTGCGACTGGGGAGGGGGAGCAGGAGAGGATGGGGGTGGAGATGGTGACTGGTGGAGGGATGATTGCGGTGCGACTGGGGAGGGGGAGCAGGAGAGGATGGGGGTGGGGATGGTGACTGGTGGAGGGATGATTGCGGTGCGACTGGGGAGGGGGAGCAGGAGAGGATGGGGGTGGGGATGGTGACTGGTGGAGGGATGATTGCGGTGCGACTGGGGAGGGGGAGCAGGAGAGGATGGGGGTGGGGATGGTGACTGGTGGAGGGATGATTGCGGTGCGACTGGGGAGGGGGAGCAGGAGAGGATGGGGGTGGGGATGGTGACTGGTGGAGGGATGATTGCGGTGCGACTGGGGAGGGGGAGCAGGAGAGGATGGGGGTGGGGATGGTGACTGGTGGAGGGATGATTGCGGTGTGACTGGGGAGGGGGAGCAGGAGAGGATGGGGGTGGGGATGGTGACTGGTGGAGGGATGATTGCGGTGCGACTGGGGAGGGGGAGCAGGAGAGGATGGGGGTGGGGATGGTGACTGGTGGAGGGATGATTGCGGTGCGACTGGGGAGGGGGAGCAGGAGAGGATGGGGGTGGGGATGGTGACTGGTGGAGGGATGATTGCGGTGCGACTGGGGAGGGGGAGCAGGAGAGGATGGGGGTGGGGATGGTGACTGGTGGAGGGATGATTGCGGTGCGACTGGGGAGGGGGAGCAGGAGAGGATGGGGGTGGGGATGGTGACTGGTGGAGGGATGATTGCGGTGCGACTGGGGAGGGGGAGCAGGAGAGGATGGGGGTGGAGATGGTGACTGGTGGAGGGATGATTGCGGTGCGACTGGGGAGGGGGAGCAGGAGAGGATGGGGGTGGGGATGGTGACTGGTGGAGGGATGATTGCAGTGCGACTGGGGAGGGGGAGCAGGAGAGGATGGGGGTGGGGATGGTGACTGGTGAAGGGATGATTGCGGTGCGACTGGGGAGGGGGAGCAGGAGAGGATGGGGGTGGAGATGGTGACTGGTGGAGGGATGATTGCGGTGCGACTGGGGAGGGGGAGCAGGAGAGGATGGGGGTGGAGATGGTGACTGGTGGAGGGATGATTGCGGTGTGACTGGGGAGGGGGAGCAGGAGAGGATGGGGGTGGGGATGGTGACTGGTGGAGGGATGATTGCAGTGTGACTGGGGAGGGGGAGCAGGAGAGGATGGGGGTGGGGATGGTGACTGGTGAAGGGATGATTGCAGTGCGACTGGGGAGGGGGAGCAGGAAGAGGGATGACTGAAGGACAACAGTTGTTATTGGGGTGAGAAACTGGGCTGGAGTGGGCATGGTTGACGAGGGGTTAGGAGTACTGTGAAGTGGAGACAGGGTGGGGGGACAAGGAAAGGATCAGTCAAATTTGGTCAGGCATAGGAGCTGGGAAAATGAGAGCTGGATAAGAGGTGTGCAACATAAAGGAATAATTTGGGAATAATATTCTCAAAGTTCATGGACTGAAGTGTCCCTCCACAACAAATTTCCCAATTTGATGATGTTGATCTGTCCTCTGAGGGGAGCTTTTCACCTGACCAAGAGACTATTCCAGGTAAATATGAAAGAATATTTTCCATTTCTGCTTTTGCATCTTTAATCCAAACTCAAAGGTCAAAGTGCATATGTCACCTTGTACAACCCCGAGATGCAATCTACTTGTAGGCATTCACAGTAAATACAAGAAACACAATAGAATCAAAGAAGGACAATTGCTGATCTTCAAGAGGACCTGTTCTCTCCCAGTTTACCCTTTTACTCTTAATATACCTGTAGAAACTATTGGGGATTTGCTTCATCTTGCCTGCCATATCTTTCTCATATCACCTTTGTCCTCCTAACTTCTCTCTTAAGTGCACAAGATGGTCATCAAGAGATTCACTAGTTTCCATTCTTTATGTATTGTGTATAACTTCCTCTTTTTCTTAACTAGAGCCTCAATATCTCTCGATAGAGGGAAATAATTTCCCTCTGTCTACCCAATTAATCCATTAATTATGTTAAACACATCTTCCATTGCCTTCTTCTCAGGCAGTTCTTCAGGATGGAGGATGGATGACTTGCCTCTTTGGTGGTGACCCCTAGATCCTGCCACAGCTGGGACAGAAGGGCAATAGTTGTGAGGTGATGGGACCCTTCCACCTCTAATGCAGGTCTTCTGAGTTTCTTCTGATCCACGTCCCTGATGTTGTCAATAACAGGCTGAGTGTATGAGGGGCGTCTGATGTCTCTGGGGTTGTTCTTAATAGAGTTCTGAAGAATGAAGGGAAAGCTTTTTAAAATCTTCTGGATACTGAAAGGCCTGGATAGAGTGGATGTGGAGAGATGTTTCCATTAGCTTAAGAGACTTTGGTCTAAGGAATGGTCTCAGCAAAAAGGTACTGATATGAGAAGGAATTTCTTCAGCCGGAAGATGTAATCCATTGCCGCAGAGACTGTGGAGGACAAGTCATTCAGGGCAAATTGTTGGGTTCTTGGTTGTAAGGTGTTAAGGCTAATTGATAGAAGGTGGGGGAATGGGGTTGTAAAATAATCAGCCATGATTAATAGCAGAGCAGACTTGATGGGCCAAGTGGGATAAAACTGTTCTTATATCAGTCCTGATGAAGGGTCTTGGCCTGAAACGTTGACTGTTCATTCCCCTCCATTGATACTACCTGATTCACTGAGTTTCTCCAGCATTTTGTGTGTGTCACTCAAGACTTACAGCATCTGCAGAATTTCTTTGTGCCAAATACCTTATGGTCTGATGGTTTAGTATTATAATACTTCTAGATGCTCCAATTTCAAGGTGTATATCATTGTATTCTGGTGTGGTGCTCAGACTGACTGCGACCTTTCTCTTTGTCTGGTATCTCCTCATGTGTCTCCCTGAAGAGTAACATTCACCCTGCCTTTCTCTCTTTCTCTCCTGATCTGCAGTCTGCGGAAAGCTGGGCAACTTCAGCTGGCAGAACCTGCCCTCGATAGCCTGGCCCTGGCAGGCCGCGCTCTACCAGAAGGTGTCCCAGACCAGCAATGAGATTGTCAGCGGGCACTCCTGGTTTCTGGCCTGCAGTGGGGCAGTTCTCAATGAGCGCAGCGTGGTGGTAGCTGCCCATTGCGTGACGGAGCTGGGCAAGGCGGCACTCATCAACACGGCAGATCTGATGGTGGTCCTGGGGAAGTACTTCTACGATGAAGCCAAGCAGGAGGAGAGCCGGCAGTACCTGCAGGTAAGTGGCTTCATCCTGAAGGGGCAGGGAGCTCCTCTGGTGATCAGACCCTGAAGGGACGGTACTCATTGCTCTGACGTGTAATCTAAGAACCCCTTTCCCCATTGTTGAATGAACCAGCAGACTGCTTTGTCCTCTAAGCATTCACTGTTGGACATGGGCTATGTTTCATAGTGTAATTGAGATATTTAGCAAGAAATCAGCCCTTTGATTCACCAAGTCACTGCTGACCGTCACTGATTCCACACTAATCCTATTTTATTCCCATATTCCCATTAACTCCTCTTCAGTTTCTACCACTTCCTTGGTCAATAGACCCACCAAATCGTCATGTCTTGCGGACGGGTGGGGGGTGGGGGTGAAGGGGCAGGGTGAGAAAACTGGAACACGTGGAGGAAAACCAGGGTATCCAGGGGGAACATTTCACAGAGACAGTGGCAGAGTCCATGATTGAGCCCAGGTCACTGGAGCTGTGAGGGAACAATTCTACCAGCCATTCTCATTGCTAGTACTCAATGTTCTGTCTAACTGATGCTAAAGGTGTTTCCTCACAAGAATTAACAAAGCTAGTTACTGGTATATGAGGGTGACCCTTCTAAAGAACGATGCATTAAGAAGGCAGGGGTGGGTGAAAGGAAACAATGAGAAGAAGGGGAGAGAAACAAGCCTAGGTTCCTGGGGCTGGGAGGCAACTGCATTACCCACAGTAACATTTTGTTACCCAAAGTCTCTCCCCATTTCTGCTCTTCCTGAGGTGCAAACTTTCCATAGGAGTACATACTGAGGTTGGGAAGAGCTGTACCTAACACCAATAGGGCAATGCAGAGGGAGCTGCTTAGGGAGCGTGCTAAGGGTGCTGACTGCTCGCCCATCCTGAAGGGCAGAGACACAAGAGATTGAGCAACACACACAAAATGCTGGAGGAATTCAACAGGCCAGGAAATGAATAAACAGTTGATGTTTTATTTCCCTCCTATAGATGCTGCCTGGTCTGTTAAGTTTCTCCAGCATTTTGTATGTGTTTCATCCTGAAAAGCAGTAGGCAACCAACAAAGCAGAACAATATTTTTAACCTACCATTCTGAGATTCTCACTTTACTTTCTTCAGATTGCTGGAGTCATTGTGCATCCCTCCTACGACCCGGTTCTGCTGGATTCCGACATTGCTATCATCAAACTGATGGACAAGGCGAAGATCACCAACCAGGTACAGCCAGTGTGTCTTCCTGACGTGAAGGATCTATCGACCATCAGCGCCCAGGGCTATGTCACCGGCTGGAGGATACAGAGCGAGCCCAAGGAGTCTGGCCGCGGCAATGACACCCTGCGCGTGGGCACCATCGAGATCGGCGACGCGGTCCAGTGCGAGCAGCAGTACGAGGAGAACGGGATCTCTGTCAGCATCACCGAGAACATGTTCTGTGCCCGTCAGGATCCCCGAGGTTTCTCAAACATCTGCCCACTGGAGACGGGAGGGGTGGCCACCTTCCCAGCAGCAGACAAGGCTGGTGAAATGTCCACCTGGTTCCTGGTGGGTCTGGTCAGCTGGGGCTACGAGAGGGAATGCAGCCAAGAACTTTTCACCGTCTATACCAACGTAGCACCGTTCAAAGACTGGATCGAGAAGCACCTGAAGTAGGAATCCCTCACGGAAGCAGCACATGGTGATGCTAACCGGAGGACAGGCAACTCATAATGGGCCTGGTTTCACAACTGCCTCCTTCGAACTTACAGCGTTGTTTATACAAGGCAACCAATAAAAGCACGCAACAGCTGCACCAATCGGCACGCTTCATCCATCAAACACAACTACTGACTTAGTGACTTCAATGGTTTTAATCAGCAATGCCTCAACCTATTCAACTAAATGCATTCACAGAACAATTATTGGATTCGTTTCCTACCCTTCTTCCCATAGGAATCATATTCCTTCTCCAGGGATCTTTAACCTTGTCTACAGAGGATGTAGTCCCTCTCCCATGGATCACATTCACATTCTGAGGGGTCACATTCCCTCTTCCCAGAGGTCACATTCCTTCCCCTGTACCAGGGATCATTTTGTTATATGCATCTTCCTGAGTCCATTGCTGTAAACCTGTCCCACCTGCCCGTATTCTATCCATTTCATTGCCACCTCTTCTGAAAACTTGCTGAGAACCTTCTCACTGTTGCATTTATTTAACGTTTATGTCCTCACCAAAATTTCAAAATTTCTGCTCAGTAATATGAAAGTAATGTATAGTTCTTTATCAGTCCTCCAAAATATCCTACAGTGGATCACAAAATATGTTATTTTAATGTTTTCCAACCACACTCTTGCCCACACCAGCTTGACAATGGGATGTTAGCCTGGGCTGTGTCATTTAGAATATGTACAGTGGGTTGAATCTACATAATTCTGAGTTAGAGGTTAAACTATATTAAATAACCTTAACTCTGGGGTCTCCACCACTGAGTTTAAAGTATGAGGAATATTATTGGTCTGGGACTGTACTCGATGAAGTTCAGAGGGAAAGGGGGATGGGGTGAACTCATTGAAACCTACTGAATACTGAGAAGGCCTGGATAGAGTGGACATGGAGAGGACGTTTCCATTAGTAGCAGGGTCTAGGATCCAAGGGTATAGTCTCAGAATAATGATCATATATCTAGAACTGAAATGAAGAGGAATTTCTTCAGTGGAGGATGGTGAACCTGTGGAATTCATTACCACGGAGAGCTGTGGACACCAATTCATTGTGTGTATTTAAGACAGAGACCGATGTGTTCTTCGTTGATAAAAGGAGCTAAAGGTTATGGGAAGGTTGGAGAATGGGTTGTAAAAATCAGCCATGATTGAGCAGATTCCATAGGTACAGTAGAATGGCCAAATTCTGCTCCTTTATTTTATGGTCTTCTGAGATTGTAAACCCAATACAAAGCATTCAGAAATGTCCATCCTGAAGGATATGGAACACAGGAACTCAGGACAAACTTAAGACTGTTTCCACAAATTACTTCTTTACACAGGGACTCAGAGACACTTCAAACAGCTCCACAGGTGTTGGCATGTCTCTGATTTCAATGAAGAAACGCAGTGCAAAGTTAATCCTGCTGCTCCTAAAAATCTGAAATGGGTAATGGATTTTGGAGACACACAGGCAGCTTTAAGCATAGGATTCACCGCCAAAGCTTTAATTACTCCACTCTCTCCAAACTGCGGAGAGTTTCCACCCTCTTCTGTGTCAGTTTTGTTTGAGGATTGACCAGTAGACATGCTGTGCTAACACAGCTGGCCACACGTTTAATGAAATTACCTGTCGGCTTGCAAAAGCAAAGAAACAGAGGTTCAAGTATCCATACAGCATTCTCAATCGTAGGAAGGGTCTCTCAATGAATCAGCGGTGTCTGTGACTTCAGTGTATCAAAGTAATGTCACTCCATTCACCCTGTTATTCAAGATACATTTTATTTGATATAATGTACACTGCATCTTCTTAAAGAATAAACCCATACAAAACATCAAGTATATGAAATTTTGTAATTGGTTAATTATTTATGTAACTATACAGTTGTAAGTTCAATCAGCTATAAATTTAATCAATCTCTTGGTCTCTGTTGACTGAAATTTCACTGCACTCGACATCTTAGAATATCTGTTGCAGGATCTGAAAATTTCAGTGGATCATTCCTCCAGGTTAAGAGTTGTGTCACATCCTGTGCTGCATTTACTGTCTCAACACAATTGTTCTCATTGTATTGAATACATCATATTACATACTCTGATTCACCATATTTTTTATATCACCTTCCGTACAAAACTGTCCATGAAATAACAACATTAATGACAGTAGTCTATGCTTTTTTTTGATACATTACTGGATACAAGAAGCGTAGTAGCATCCACCTCTATTCAAAGTTCAAAGTAAATTTTATTATCAGAGTACTTATGTGTCACTACATACAACCCTTAGGTTTGTTAACCTGAGCCTATTCAACATATCTATAGAATAGTAACTGTAAACAGGATCAATGGAAAGATCAACCAGAGTGCAGAAGACAACAAACTATGCAATGCAAGTATAAATAAATAGTAATAAATAACGAGAACATGAAATACCAAGATAATGAGTCATTAAGGTGAGATCATTAGTTGTGGGAACATCTCAATGGATAGGCAAGTGAGTGTAATTATTCCCTTTTGTTCAAGAGCTGATGGTTGAGGGGCAGTGACTATTCTTGAACCTGGTGGTGTGAGTCCTGAGGCTCTTGTACCTTCTACCTGATGGCAGCAGTGAGAAAAGAACATGGCCTGGGTGGTGAGGATCGCTGATGATGGATGCTGCTTTCATGTAGATGTGCTCAATGGTTGGGAAGCAAGATGGAGCCAGTGATAATCAGCTACTTCCTGTGGGCTGCAGAAGATTGTTCTAAATTTCCTCTATCCGGTTGCTTCTTACTGATCTCTGTGTCTCTGCATTCAGTTCAGAGGCCATACCCTTTCTTATTTCCACTGTTACTTTTGATGTCACAAAGTACTCTCTTCTGATTTTTACTTTCTGGACTATGCCTCCATGCCTCTATGACATCATTTAAAGGTTCTTTGGAGCTTTGGAAACACCTTCACATTTACAACATACCCTCTCTCACATAATTACTGAATCACAATCATGAAATAGTTACATCAAGGAAGAAGTCTATTTGGCCCATTTAATGTGTATTTGCTCTAGCCATCTAACTAGTCCATTCTCCCACCATAGTTCTGCAAATTCTTTCCTTTTAAGTACCTCCCCAACATCTTTTAAATGCTGCCATTGAATCTGCTTGCATCACTAACCTTGGCAGTGCCTTCCAGTCCCTAACCACTCTGTGTAAAAATGCTAGTCTTGGTGCATTTGCCAGTCACTTTCATGGTCTATCCCCGGAGTCTTCCATCAATAGCAGCAGTTCCTCTCTACCTACTCACCTTCGAGAATTTAAAGACCTCGACTGGATCCCATTGCAATTACCCTGTCCGAAGAAAATAACCCTGGGTTTTCCTTACTAACTACGTAACTGAAGTCCCCATCCCATGGAACCATTGTACAATGTCTCTTAAAGCTGTTCTCTAAAATCCTGAAGTGTTTTACCCAGAAGTGCAGATCTGAATAATCAAGTGTTTTGTAAAGGTTTATTATAACTTCCTTTCTCTTTGACCATACGACTCTGCTGTCAAACCCCAAAACAGTTAGATTTTTTAATGAACAATACACATCAAAGTTGCTGGTGAACGCAGCAGGCCAGGCAGCATCTCTAGGAAGAGGTACAGTCGACGTTTCGGGCTGAAACCTTTCGTCAGGACTAACTGAAGGAAGAGTGAGTAAGAGATTTGAAAGTGGAAGGGGGAGGGGGAGATCCAAAATGATAGGAGAAGACAGGAGGGGGAGGGATGGAGCCAAGAGCTGCACAGGTGATTGGCAAAAGGGGATATGAGAGGATCATGGGACAGGAGGCCCAGGGAGAAGGAAGGGGGTGGGGGGGGAAACCCAGAGGATGGGCAAGGGGTACAGTCACAGGGACAGAGGGAGAAAAAGGAGAGTGAGAGAAAGAATGTGTGTATAAAAATAAATAACCGATGGGGTACGAGGGGGAAGTGGGGCAATAGCGGAAGTTAGAGAAGTCAATGTTCATGCCATCAGGTTGGAGGCTACCTAGACGGAATATAAGGTGTTGTTCCTCCAACCTGAGTGTGGCTTCATCTTTACAGTAGAGGAGGCCATGGATAGACATGTCAGAATGGGAATGGGATGTGGAATTAAAATGTGTGGCCACTGGGAGATCTTGCGTTCTCTGGCGGACAGAGCGTAGGTGTTCAGCAAAATGGTCTCCCAGTCTGCATCGGGTCTTGCCAATATATAGAAGGCTACATCGGGAGCACCGGACGCAGTATATCACCCCAGCCGACTCACAGGTGAAGTGTTGCCTCACCTGGAAGGACTGTTTGGGGCCCTGAATGGTGGTAAGGGAGGAAATGTAAGGGCATGTATAGCACTTGTTCTGCTTACAAGGATAAGTGCCAGGAGGGAGATCAGTGGGGAGGGATGGGGGGACGAATGGACAAGGGAGTCGCGTAGGGAGCGATCCCTGCGAAATGCAGGGGGGGGGGAGGGAAAGATGTGCTTAGTGGTGGGATCCCGTTGGAGGTGGCGGAAGTTATGGAGAATAATATGTTGGACCCGGAGGCTGGTGGGGTGGTAGGTGAGGACCAGGGGAACCCTATTCCTAGTGGGGTGGCAGGAGGATGGAGTGAGAGCACATGTGTGTGAAATGGTGGAGATGCATTTGAGAGCAGAGTTCTGCACTTATCCTTGTAAGCAGACTTCGTAACTTCTGCCACCTCCAACGGGATCCCACCACTAAGCACATCTTTCCCTCCCCCCCCCCCCCACTTTCCACAGGGATCGCTCCCCACGTGACTCCCTTGTCCATTCATATCGCCCATCCCTCCCCACTGATCTCCCTCCTGGCACTTATCCGTGTAAGCGGAACAAGTGCTACACATGTCCTTACAATTCCTCCCTCACCACCATTCAGGGCCCCAGACAGTCCTTCCAGGTGAGGCGACACTTCACCTGTGAGTCGGCTGGGGTGATATACTGCGTCCGGTGCTCCCGATGTGGCCTTCTATATATTGGCGAGACCCAACGCAGACTGGGAGACCATTTTGCTGAACACCTACGCTCTGTCCGCCAGAGAAAGCAGGATCTCCCAGTGGCCACACATTTTAATTCCACATCCCATTCCCATTCTGACATGTCTATCCACGGCCTCCTCTACTGTAAAGATGAAGCCACACTCAGGTTGGAGGAACAACACCTTATATTCCGTCTGAGTAGCCTCCAACCTGATGGCATGAACATTGACCGCTCTAACTTCCGCTAATGCCCCACCTCCCCCTCGTACCCCATCGGTTATTTATTTTTATACACACATTCTTTCTCTCACTCTCCTTTTTCTCCCTCTGTCCCTCTGACTATACCCCTTGCCCATGATCTGGGTTCCCCCCCCCTCCCCCTTGTCTTTCTCCCTGGACCTCCTGTCCCATGATCCTCTCATATCCCTTTTGCCAATCACCTGTCCAGCTCTTGGCTCCATCCCTCCCCCTCCTGTCTTCTCCTATCATTTTGGATCTCCCCCTCCCCCTCCAACTTTCAAATCTCTCACTAACTCTTCCTTCAGTTAGTCCTGACGAAGGGTCTCGGCCTGAAACGTCGACTGCACCTCTTCCTAGAGATGCTGCCTGGCCTGCTGTGTTCACCAGCAACTTTGATGTGTGTTGCTTGAATTTCCAGCATCTGCAGAATTCCTCTTGTTTGAGATTTTTTAACGAACTGTTCCATTGTCTTCAATGAACTATACTCATGTATTATAGATCTCTGTATGATTATACTTTTAGCATTGCAACCTCCAGTTTATTTTGCCTCTTCTCATTCATCCAGCTGGAATGTAACATTGCATGTTTCATAGTGGTTAAATTCCATCTGCCACCCATCCATCCATGTCACCAGCCTGTTTACTTCTCCTTGTCTGTTCCTCTCCCCCTCATATTTCAGTGCATCGCCAAGCATTCCTGAAAGCACACTCCTTTATCTGCACTCCATTCTGCCTTGTTGACACAGAACTCTTCTCTGTAGCTCATGCACCAGACCCAACTATTATCATAGGGCAGGACCTTGTGTTGAGCATTTCACCTTGTGTGCAGATAGCTATTGCCCCCAACTTCTCTGGACTGGCTCTGTTGCTGTTCAGTTTACAGTATTTTCCCCTGAGATAGAGGTCAGAGAAGAGAACATTGTAAAGGGGTCAAGGTTCTGATAGCACTTGCTGTACTGTGAGAATTTGTTCATCCATAATAAACATGGGGGATACCTGGATGCTAAGACAATAAGTTAGACTCTTCCTGTAAGTTTTCAGACTAAAAGCGAATTGCATTTTTTCTGACAACCTGAAATTTACCAGTCATTCATCCAGTGACCATTGTTGTCAAATGAGAGTCCAAAGACTCAGGAAAGGATTTCTCCCATTTAAAACAGTTTGCTTATTACCAGGCTCCATCCCATAAGGCCAGTCAAAAGGCAGTTAAATGTGTCTGGTTTTTATGGACATTTCTTTGAAAGGAAGCCTCAAAATGTGTTCCTTGCCCTTAATTATTTTTTATTTTATTGAGATACAGCACAGAATAGGCCTTTCCGGCCCCTTGACTCGTGCTGCCCAAGCAATCTCCCGATTTTAATCCTAGCCGAATTACAGGACAACTTCCACTTTGCAATGCGGGGAGAAACTGGAGCACCCTGTGGAAACCCATGTGGTCGGGGGAGAAGCGTAGAAACTGCTTACAGACAGTGGCAGGAACTGAACCCAGGTCACCTGTATTGTAAAGTGTTGTGCTAGCCACTATACTACCAGGCCGCCCTTGTACAGATCAAATCTCTTGTTCAGCAAGAAAAAATAAAGTACTTTGTTAAAGCACAAATTTGTGAGATATGTGAGAATGTTAGTAAACCAGGGGGAGAAGCATTCATTGCTGTGAAATTACCAAGTTACAGTTGGTTGGACTTATGAGGGGTTATGAATGAAGACTGTTTGGTGACTCTGGCCCTGTACTGGAGAACATCCTGAATGATAAGAGTAAACAGTTTAGAAACAGGCAGGTATGACTTTGTAGGCATCACTGAGTCGTGGCAGCAAGAAGATCATAACTGGGAGATTTACATCCAAGGATACACATTTTATCGAAACAGGCAGAGGGGTTGGGATGGCTTTATTGGCAGAAAATGAAATCAAAGAGTTGATACAGGATCTGAAGATGTAGAATCCTTGTGGGTGGAGCTAAGAAGTTGCGAGGCTAAAAAGATCCTGATGGCAGTTATGTACAGGCCTTCGACAGTGGTCAGGATGAGGGTTAAAATGGAGATGCAAAAAGGACAATGTTACAACAGTCATGGAGGATTTCAATATGCAGGGAGTTTGGGAAAAGCAGGTTGGCGCTGGATCCCAGAGAAGTAATTTGTAGAATGCCTACACTAGAACAGCTTGTGATTGAGCCCACTGGGGAAAAGGCAATTCTGGATTGAGTGTAGTGTAACGAACCAGATGTGATTAGAAAGCTTAAAGTAAAGGAACCCTTATGAGATAGTGATCATAATATGATAGAATTCACCCTACAATTTGAGAGGAAGAAGCTAAAATCACACACATCAGTATTACAGCGGAGTAAGGGGAATTACAGAGGCATGAGACAGGAGCTGGCCTGTGTTGAATGGAAGGGGACACTAGCAGGAATGACGGCAGAACAACAATGGCTGGAGTGTCTGAGAACTTTTCAGAAGGCACAGTATAGATAAATCCCAAACAAGAGGTATTCTGAATGGAGGATGAGGCAACCATGAGACTACTAGAAAATGACACTGAAGAGGTAGGAATGGGGGTCAAAGGAATACAGATAAACTCAATAAGTATCTCGTGTAAGTCTTCACTGAGGAAGACACTAGTAGTATGCCAGAAATTTGAGAGTGCTGGGGCAGATCTGAGTGTAGTTGATATTATTAAGGATGAAATCTTGGAATACCTGGAGGCACGTGATAAAATAGGCCAAAGTTGTTGAGGGGAAATCTTGCCTAACAAATCTGGTGGAATTCTTTGATGAAATAACAGGCAAAGGTTCAAATGTTCATTAAAGTATACATCTCTGAAATTCTTCAGTTCTCCGGGTAGCCATGAAACCAAGAAAGAAAAAGGAAAGTAAGGCTGCACAATCAGCAACCTCCAAATCCCCCCTTCCCATAAAAAACAAACAAAAACAGAATAGGCACATCGACCCATAAATCTCCCTTGCTGCACAGAAAAAGCAAACAAAACGGATCAGGCACATTAACCCCCCAAAATCCCTCCTCCCGCAGAAAAAAAAGAACAGAACAGAACAGGCACATTGACCCCCCTCCCTTCCACAATCCCTCCTCCTGCACAAAAATTGAGCAAAACAGATCTGGCATATCGACCCCCAAAACCTCCTCCTGCACAAAATGGATCAGTCACATCAACACCCGACTCCCTCTCACCCCACGAAACAGATCAGGTGCATTAACCCTCAATCCCTCCTCCCGTACAAACTAAATGAACAAAATGGATCATGCACATCGATTTCACCCCCCCCCCCCCAGCAACTCCCTACCCCTGCACAAAAAACGAATGAAAACGGAACAGGCACAACAACCCCCAAATCCTTAGTCCCACGCAAAAAAATGAACAAGACGGATCAGGCACATTGACCCGCGCCCCCTCCCCCGCCAAATCCCTAATCCCACACAAAAAAAAGAACAAAATGATCAGGGACATCGACCCCCAAATCCCCTGCCCCCTCCCACAAAAAAACCTGAGGAAATCAGGCAAAAAACCACAGAATATAAGCACTATAAGACTGAAAAATAGTCTATAGTCCAAAGTCTAAATCCCAAACGCAGAAAAACCTCGATGATACTCTTTGGACCTGGACGCAGCAGCAGACTCTCTCCTTTCCAGTGCAGAGTAACCAATCAAAAGTCAGATAGTTGGCGCTTACCCTCAGCACTTGGTTTGATGCTTCAATCCCCCTCGTCACTTCAATTGGCGGATGATGGGAGCTTTAATTTTGGAGACTGCAGAACGCTGAAGCACCTAAATGATCTCCAAACAGCAAAACATGGGCTCCAACAGCTCCAGAATCACATTCAAGATGAGATAAAGGTGAGTCAGTAGATGTTATTTACTTGGATTTTCAGAAAGCCTTTGATAAGGTGCTGCACATGGGATTGCTAAACAAGATAAGAGCCCATGGATAGAAGATAGGCAGATTGGCAGGAAGCAAAGAGTTGGAATAAAGGGGGTCTTTTTCTGATTGGCTACTAGTAACCAGAGGTGTTCCACAGGGTCGGTGTTAGGACTGCTTCCTTTCACATTATATGTTAATAGTTTGATGACAGAATTGATGATTTTGTGGCCAAGTTTGCAGATGAAACACCCATAAGTGGTGGGGCGGGTAGTGCTGAGGAAGCAACGAGTCTGCAGAAGGACTTGGACAGATTAGGGCAATAGGCAAAGAAGTGGCGGATGGAATACAGTGCAGGGAAATATATGGGCATGCACTTTTGTAAAAAGAATAAAGGTGTAGGCTATTTTCTAAATGAGGAACAAATTCAAAAATCAGAGGTGCAAAGAGACTTGAGAGTCCTTATGCAGGATTCCCTAAAATTTTACTTGCAGGTTGAGTCAGTGGTGAGGAAGGCAAATTCAATGTTAGCATTCATTTCAAGAGGACTAGAATATAAAAGCAAGGATGTAGCGTTAAGGTTTTATAAGGCATTGGTCAGACTCATTGGGCTGAATAGCCTAATTGTGTTCCTATATCTAATGGTCGTATGGATGAGGGATGAGAGGAGATCACATTAGAGCCTACTGCATAATGGAAGGTCTGAAAAGAGAGGATATGGGGAGTATATTTCCATTAATCAGAGTAAAGGGATGTGCTTTTCAAACTGAGATGAGGAGGAATTTTTTCAGACGCAGGGTGGTGAATCTATGGAATTTGTTTCCACAGAGGCAGTGGGTGTATTTAAGACAGAGACTGGTAGATTCTTGATTGGGAAGGGGTTAATGGTTATGAGGAGAAGGTGGGAGAATGGGGTTGAAAACAATCAGCTATGATTGAATGGTGATGCAAATGGTCTAAATCTGCTCATGTTATGGTCTTATTGACTTTGGCTTAGGCTATTAATAATATTATTAATAGTCTTCCATTAACCCCAGGTTTAAAGTTATAGGAAGAAACAGCACAGAAACAGGCCACCGAGTCCATCCCAACCATCAGCCACCTAGATACACTATCCTACTTTAATCCCCTTTTCAAAAATTCCTCCTCGCAATTTCATCAAAGCTTTTGCACAGTTTCTACTGCTCACCTGCACACTAGTGTACAAGGCCAATTTACAGTGGTCAATTAACCTACCAACCCTCTCTTAGAGTCACAGAACATGACAGCACAGAAACAGGCCCTTGGGCCCATCTAGTCCATACTGAACTATTGATCTGCCTAGTCCTATCAACCTGCATCTGGACCATCGCCCTCCCCTCCTGTGTACCTATCCAAATTTCTCTTAAATGTTGAAATCAAATCTGACCCCACCACTGCCACTGGCAGTTCATTCCATACTTATACCCAACTCTGAGTGAAGAAGTTCCTCCTCATGCTCCCCTTAAATGTTTCACCTTTCACCCTTATCCTATAACATCTTGTTTTAATCTCACCCAATGTCAGTGGGAAAAGCCTATTTCCCTCATAGTTTTGTACACCCCTGTCAAATCTCCCCTCATTCTCTATGCTCTAAGACATAAAGTCCTAAACCATTCAACCTTTTCCTATAAGTCAGATCCTCAAGTCCTGCCAACATCCTTGTAAATTTTCTGTGCACTCCTTTCATCTTATTGATAATTGGAGTGGTTTCCTCTGGAAATTCACCTTGGTCTTATTCTCTGATGGTTCGCTCCTATACTCAGCAGGTATGTTTTTCAACTTTGTGGTGGGTTTCTCTTCGATGTAATTAGCTGCCATCATGATGCAATACCTACTTCACTCCTTCTATAGGGATCCGTTAGTCTTGTGAGACCGTGGATGTGCGCCTTGGAAGGTTTCCAGGGCGCAGACCTGGGCAAGGTTGTATGGAAGACCGGCAGTTGCCTATGCTGCAAGTCTCCCCTCTCCACGCCACCGATGTTGTCCAAGGGAAGGGCACTAGGGCTGATACAGCTTGGCACCGGTGTCGTCGCAGAGCAATATGTGGTTAAGTGCCTTGCTCAAGGACACAACATGTTGCCTCAGCCAAGGCTCGAACTAGTGACCTTCAGATCACTAGACCGACATATTAACCACTTAGCCACGTGCCAACACATTAACCACATTCACTCATTAGCCAAGCTTTACCCCATGATACTCACACAGTCCTGAGCTCTCTGGAATGCCTTGGCATCCTCCTTCTACCTCTGGAGATGCACTCTTTCTGTTTAGTCGCCCCTTACAACAGACGGCCATCCCACCCATAAAACCCATGCCAACTCCTAACAGACAAACTCCATCTTCCCCATTTCTCCCTCTTCTTGTCCAGACCTCCTTCAACTGATGCAACAAATGATATGCTGGAGAAACAGGGGCTGAGCATCAAATAGGGGAGAAGATGGGGGGTTTGGCAGGACTGTCGACGTCATGAGATGAAGACTCTGCATCAGGACTGAGAGGGGAGATGGCAGTGGGTGGATGGATTCAGGAAGGGGAGGGATTAAAGGCACTGTGGGATTTTGAGGGAAAGGAGACAAAAACGGGAGGACCAGGCAAAGCTTAGAAGGAGAGAGTGACAGAGGTGGGAAAGGGGTGGAATAGGGAGACAAACAACCCAGTGAAGTGGAGGGCTATCTAAGATTGGAAAGCTCAAAATTCATGCCGCTAAGTTGTAGACTACCCGGGTGGAATATAAGGTTTTTTTCCTCCAACTTGCATTGGGTTTTACCCTGCCAGTAGGGGAAACAGAGGATGGAAGGGTCAGTGAGGGAATGGGAAGGAAAATCAAAATGGCTTGCCACTGAGAGCATGGGATGACCATTGTGGATAAGAGAATACTAGGGATAGGATTTACCAGTATTTGGACAACCATGGCCTAATTAGGGAGAGCCAGCATGGCTATGTAGGGAGAAAGTCATGTCTTACTAATACGAATGAGTTGTTTGACAAGGTGACAAGAGTGGTTGATGAACATAGAGCTGTGGATGATCTCTACATAGATTTTAGTAAGCTGTTTGACAAGGTCCCTCATTTGGATTCAGAGCTCGCTTTCCCATAGAAGATGAGAGTAGTGGTTGAAGGGACTTATTCTAGCTGTGGAGGTCTGTAATTAGTGGTATTCCACAGGGATTTGTTTCAGGACCTCTACTGTTGGTATGTAAATGACCTGGATGAAAATGTAGATGGATGGATTCATAAATCTGAAGATGATACTGGTGGATATATATCAGTGGTGTTGTAGGCAGCATAAACGACTGGCAAAAAATACAATGGGATATAGATCAGCTGTAGATATGGGCGGAGAAATGGCAGATGGTGTTTAACCTGGCCAAATGTGAAGTGTTGCACCTTGCTAAGTCAAGTGTAAAGAATAGAGGGATCCTGGGGAATGAGTTCAAAGCTCCCTGTGAGTGGCTACACAGGTTGATAGGGTGGTTAAGAAAATCAATGGCATGTTTGCCTTTATTTGTCAAAGCACTGAGTTCAAGAGTCAGGAGGTTATGTTGCAGCTTTAAAAAGTTGTAGTTTGACCCTGTTGGACGTGCAACGTGCAACGCTGCAAGTCTGATTCACTGATTTGTGGGTGGTCAGTGGTGAAGATGTGTGGGTGGTCAGTGGGGAAGGTGTGTGGGTGGTCAGTGGGGAAGATGTGTAGGTGGTCAGTGGTGAAGATGTGTGAGTGGTCAGTGGTGAAGATGTGTGGGTGGTCAGTGGGGAAGATGTGTGGGTGGTCAGTGGGGAAGATGTGTAGGTGGTCAGTGGTGAAGACGTGTGGGTGGTCAGTGGGGAAGATGTGTGGGTGGTCAGTGGGGAAGACGTGTGAGTGGTCATTGGGGAAGATGTGTGGGTGGTCAGTGGTGAAGGTGTGTGGGTGGTCAGTGGGGAAGATGTGTGGGTGGTCAGTGGAGAAGATGTGTGGGTGGTGAGTGGTGAAGATGTGTGGGTGGTGAGTGGTGCAAATGTGTGGGTGGTGAGTGGTGAAGATGTGTGGGTGGTGAGTGGTGCAGATGTGTGGGTGGTGAGTGGTGAAGATGAGTGAGTGGTGAGTGGTGAAGATGTGTGGGTGGTGAGTGGTGCAGATGTGTGGGTGGTCAGTGGGGAAGATGTGTAGGTGGTGAGTGGTGAAGATGTGTGGGTGGTCAGTGGTGAAGATGTGTGGGTGGTTGGTGGTGAAGATGTGTGGGTGGTGAGTGGTGAAGATGTGTGGGTGGTCAGTGGGGAAGATGTGTGGGTGGTCATTGGGGAAGATGTGTGGGTGGTCAGTGGGGAAGATGTGTGGTCTCGGGCGGACTGAGGACCAGGGCCCAAGCTACAGTGTTGTCTGTTTACAGCTGCTGAGGAGAGAGGCACCAGAGTTGCTGCTCTCCACCGGAAGAGGTGTGATCTGATGCCAGAGCTGCCTCCTAGTTCTCTCTTGGCAGAAGACAAGCCATGTTGTGTTCGACTGCAGATTTCTGCAACATTCATGAACTCAGGGTCTTGGACTATGTATTTTTTTGTGTGACTGTATTTTACTGATAAGTTATGTGTGCTTTGTGCATGTGAGACTGTTGGTACAGTGTGTTACACCTTGTTCCCAGAGTAACACCGTTTCATTTGGCTGTACTCATGCATGGTTGAATGATAAGTAAACTTGAACTGTTGAACTGTTAGGCTGCACCTGGAGCATTGTGTACAGTTCTGATCACCCCACCATTGGAAGTAGGTTGAGGCTCTGGAGCTGGTGCAGCAGAGGTTTACCAGGGTGCTGCCTGGAGTAGAGAGCATGTGTTACAATGAGAGGCTGTTTTCTCCAGAGCAGTGGAGGCTGGTGGAGATGTGATAGAGTTTCATAAGATTATGAAAGGCACAGATTGAGTTGACAGACAGTATCCTTTTCCCAGGGTTGAAATTCTTAATATAAGAGGACATGCATTTAAGGTGAGGGGCGGTAATTTTGAAGGAAATGTGGAAGACATATTTTTACACAGGGAGTGGTGGGTGCCTGGAATGTGGGGGCAGAGACATTAGGGACTTCTTAAAAGACATTTAAATAGGCACATGAATGTGAGAAAGGTGGAAGGATATGGACATTGTGAAGGCAAGATGTTGGCTATTGATGACTTATTTACTTGGTTCAACACAACATTGTGGGCTGAAAGGTTTGTTCCAGTGTTGTGCTGTTCTATGTTCGATTCAGATTAGTTTAGATGTTGATTACTTTATTTTCATAAACATTAGGGCACATGAATTCCAAAGTTCAAAAAGTTCAAAGTACATTTATTATCGTCGGTAGCATCTGTATGTCTCGAGAGACAATGGTGTGATACTTGTCTGATGGGTCTGGGGTTGTAGACTTGGGGCTATTTGCACTTCCTAGAGTGGCTATCCAGCCCCACTCCGGAGTGACAGTCTCTTTCATGGCGGCTGCAGATGAAGGAGGAAGCTGCTCTGGGTGACGCAGCTCTGCCTTTCCCTCTGGCTCTCTTGTTGATGAACGTGCTGGTCCTTTCACGATGCACACTGCTTTTGACTACGGCCCTCCATGCCGTGTCTTCAACTCTTTCCTCCCATGAGTTGAGGTCAATGCCTGCCAGATACAAGCGACGCTTGCAGACATGCCTGTAGCAAAGGCATGGTCTTCCTCGTGGGCAGTCACCCTCACTCAGATCACCCTGCAGAATGTCCTTGGGAATGTGCCCCTGGTCCATCCGTTTGACGTGGCCCAGCTAGCCGAGGCATCTGCGTCTGAGTAGTGCGTGGCCCAGCCAGCCGAGGTGTCTGTGGCTGGTTTGACGTGGCCCCACCAGCCGAGGCGTCTGCGGCTGAGTAGTGCGTGGGTGCTGCAGAGTACCCTGTGTTGGTGATTCTGTCCTGCCAGATGTGCAAGATGTGCCTGAGGTAGCGTAGGTGAAATGAGTTTGACCTTTTCTCCTGGGTGATGTGTGGCGTCCAGGCCTCACTGGCGTGGAGGAGTGTGCTGAGCATGGACACCTGGTACACACACAGCTTGGTCCTTGTCAGCTGTCTGTTGTTCCACACTCTCTCGTTCAGCCTGGCCATGACAGCTGCAGATTTGGCAATCCTGCTGTTCACCTCTGCTTCGAGGGACAGAGAGCTGGGGATGTTCGATCCAAGATAGGTGAAGGAGTCGATGACATCAAGAGAGCAACCAACAATGGTGATGTTTGGGGGAGATTCTGCAACCTGGGCCATGACATTTATTTTCTTCAGACAGATGGTTAACCCAAACTTCTTGAAGGCATGGGCGAAGCAGTTAATCAGATGTTGGAGTCCACCTTCAGTGTGTGATGTCAACGCTGCGTTATCTGCAAACAGCATCCCGTGGATGAAGGCTGTCCTAACTTTGGTCTTGGAGTGTAAGCGAGCCATGTTGAACAGCTTACCATCAGCTCTTGTGCGAAGGGAGATACCTCCTGAGAAAGTCTGAGAAAGCACAGAGAAGGAGCACGGAGAAGAAGAATACAAGGAGGGCCGATGCCAGGACACAAACTTGTTTTACTCTGCTGCTCACTGAAAAGGCATCAGAAGTTGCTCCATTGAAGCAGACAGTGCTGTGCATGTCCTTTGGAAGGATGATGTGATGCTGTGCAGTGTTGGGGGCAGACAATCTTCAGCAGGAGTTTGAAGAGTCCGCTACTGCCAACGAGATCGAATGCCTTGGTCAGATCAATGAAGGCTGTGTACAATGGTTTCTGCTGCTCCCCACACTTCCCCTGTAGCTGGCGCGGTGAGATCATGTCCACCGCAGACCTGCCTGCTCTGAACCATCACTGGGAGTCTGGGTAGACTCTGGGTCCAAGGCTCTGAAGTCGTGCCAGGATGACTCGGGTGAACACTTTCCCCACAATACTAAGCAGAGAGATGCCACGGTAGTTGTTACAATCACTAGAGTCACCCATGTGTAACACCCTGGTAAAGGTTTCACTGCTAACAGTGTTTGGGTTATTGTTAGAGATGACGGGTGCTTAGGAACGTGGGCCATCCAGTCTGGACAGAAAGCTGGGGGAGCAGATTTTTGTGCCTGACACCAAAGGGAGTCTTCGTCTTTGTTCTGTGGGAGATGAAGAGAAAAGACGTTGGAGAGAACCAGTTGTGGGATTCGATCTGGTGGGGACTGTGATTCGATGGACCAAGGCGCAGAAGTCTACTGGGGATTGGTGAGTATGACTTTTGGAAGATTTGAGCGCCTACTTGTGCACATTTGACTGTTTGATTATAATGGGCCCTTTTTTGTTTTTTTCTTTCTTTTCTTTACTAACCCTTTAGTTAATTTAACATTCACAAATATACTTCCTTTAATTATATGCAGTGTGTGGTCTGTTATTTCCTGCGACGAGCTGTAACAGGGCAGCAAATCACACAGACAGGGGCTTGTGTGGGAGAGACATCCCAATCTCACAGGTTTGGCAGGACTGGGGTGTGTATTCCCTAGAGGTACGAGGCTGGAGAAAGGTGGGTTTCTCGGCGCTGAGTTGGGAGACTGCAAACAATGGCTAACGAGCTGTTTCCTGAAACGCGCAGGAAGAAAGGGGGTTTCATTGTGGGGGTATAGTCCCAGATTGTTGGATGCTGTGGGATTGCGCTGAGCAATGATCAAGTGGGTTTGTGTTAAACTATTGTCTGGGAAAGCGACGTTGCATGGATTGAGCACTGATGCGAGTCAAAGAGATTACCTGTCGTTAATGCTCGTATATTGAGTGGAGTAGGTAATCGTAGCCCAGATGAATTGATGCTTAGGATTTTAAGTTCAGAAGAGTTATGATCACGGAGAGACGGTTTGATAAAATGGCAGGCAAAGATTTTGTTTTAGCTCAGACTAGTGCTGAAGTAACGGCAGTGGATCTCCCTGGTACTGCTGAGGCACCTGGAAAGACCATAAGACCATAAAACCATAAAAATGCATAGGAGCAGAATTAGGCCATTCAGTCCATCGAGTCTGCTAAGCCATTCCGTCATGGCTGATTCTGGATCCTACTCAACCTCATACACCTGCCTTCTCGCCATATCCTTTGATGCCCCGACCAATCAGGAAACGATTAACTTCCACCTCAAGTATACCCACGGGCTTGGCCTCCACCGCAGTCTGTGGCAGAGCATTCCACAGATTCACTACTCTCTAGCTAAAAAAAATTCCTCCTTACTAGTCATAGCCATAGTCATAGTCATACTTTATTGATCCTGGGGGAAATTGGTTTTCGTTTACAGTTGCACCATAAATAATAAATAGTAATAGAACCATAAATAGTTAAATAGTAATATGTAAATTATGCCAGTAAATTATGAAATAAGTCCAGGACCAGCCTATTGGCTCAGGGTGTCTGACCCTCCAAGGGAGGAGTTGTAAAGTTTGATGGCCACAGGCAGGAATGACTTCCTATGACGCTCTGTGCTGCATCTCGGTGGAATGAGTCTCTGGCTGAATGTACTCCTGTGCCCACTCAGTACATTATGTAGTGGATGGGAGACATTGACCAAGATGGCATGCAACTTGGACAGCATCCTCTTTTCAGACACCACCGTCAGAGAGTCCAGTTCCATCCCCACAACATCACTGGCCTTATGAATGAGTTTGTTGATTCTGTTGGTGTCTGCTACCCTCAGCCTGCTGCCCCAGCACACGACAGCAAACATGATAGCACTGGCCACCACAGACTCGTAGAACATCCTCAGCATCGTTCGGCAGATGTTAAAGGACCTCAGTCTCCTCAGGAAATAGAGACGGCTCTGACCCTTCTTGTAGACAGCCTCAGTGTTCTTTGACCAGACCAGTTTATTGTCAATTCATATCCCCAGGTATTTGTAATCCTCCACCATGTCCACACTGACCCCCTGGATGGAAACAGGGGTCACCGGTACCTTAGCTCTCCTCAGGTCTACCACCAGCTCCTTAGTCTTTTTCACATTAAGCTGCAGGTAATTCTCCTCACACCATGTGGCAAAGTTTCCTACCGTAGCCCTGTACTCAGCCTCATCTCCCTTGCTGATGCATCCAACTATGGCAGAGTCATCCGAAAACTTCTGAAGATGACAAGACTCTGTGCAGTAGTTGAAGTTATACTGTATGAATGCATGTATGTAATATGCAGAATGATGAATCATTGAATAGGAAAAAAGGCTCTGGCAGAAAATCACTGATTAATGATGAAGTAACTAGGTTTTTGCCGGATTTATATAGGCAAAAAAGTATCATGTGAGAATTTTTATTTAATAAAATAACTAATGTGATCATCTCTTTGCATTTGTTGTTTTTGCAATATGGTTTAAATTTTATAAAAAAAAATCAATGTTTTTGAAATGCACTGTATATATATGATAACCTATACCATGTATGCAATGTCCTCCCTACTCTGCTCTGAACGGAGGCTGATGCTGTGGCCTGCTCCAGCTGCTCCAGGCTTTATGTCTGTGGACTCACTTTTGTTCTGAATGCTATTTGCTTACTTTAATTGTTTGCATGATGTGCTATTTTTTTCCCTCTGCACATTGGGTCTTTGACAGTCTTCGTTTTTTTTTTAAATGGGCTCTTTTGGGTTTATTTGTTTTAGACCACAACACCGTAAGGCACAGGAGCAGAATTAGGCCATTCAGTCCATCAAGTGTGGCTGCCTGTTAGGAGACAAAGTTGTATATCTGATAATATAGTCTCAGGGCTCGGCTGGAGGGGAGAGGCGCAGTGCCAGTGCACGACAGCATCATCCTTCCAGCAGTTGATGGTTTCTGGACCAAATCTCAATGGGTCTAGTGTCATTTCTGGGGTTATGGAGGAACAGCTGAAGGAATGATTGCCACCAGCATGATCAAAGCGATGGTTAAATAGTCGCACTGCCTTGTGTGTGCCTTGGGAAAGGGAGTAAACCCCGACAAAAAATCCGGAGTCAGTCCTAAGGTGGAAAGGTGGCTTCCTACGTCACCTTCCAGCAACTCCTGCAGCTGGGCTGGCACCACCTGTATTGGTTCTTCCTTTCTGTTGTACTCTGCCAGCAACACCAAGAGGCAGGTCTTGATGTCAGGGCAGCCCAAGACCTCCATATCCCCTTGCCCAGGCCTGGGTGGCACTAGGGAGAGGGCTCTCCATCAATGTCGCAAGATATTGGCACAACACGGGATAAGCTCATCCAATTGGTGTAGGAAACGAGCGCCGGGGGCCACTTCTGACAGTGGGAGAGATCATTGCATCTCACTGGACAGCTACTGCCTGCCTCAAGTTGGGCAGCCCCCAGTCAGTAAGGTGTTGTCCCACCACTGCTTGCCTGCCTCACTGGGTGCATGGGGCTCAGAGTTCACCTCAACGAGCAAGCTATGAGTTCGCACCAGGTAGAAGGATTAAAACTAGGAAGAAGCAAACTCACTGCCTCGCAAGCTGGAGCATCCGGACCATGTTTCCCGGACTGACTGACAACCTCCAACAGATTGACGTTGCCCAGAAAACAGCAGACATAGAAAGGGAACTCACTCAGCTGAACATCGACATTGCCTGCCTGCAGGAGACCTGTATGGCAGGTCACCGTTCCAAAAGAGAGTCCACTTACACCTTCTTTTGGCAGGGTCTCCCTCCTGAAGACCCACGGCAGTATGGAGTTGGTTTTACAGTGAAGAATTCCATCATCACCACCATGGAACCACCAACAGGCAGAACAGACCGGATCCTTGCTCTCCGCTTATCGTCACTTTCCGGCCCCGTAAACCTCCTGAGCACCTATACCCCAACACCTTGTTCTTCACCACAGGCCAAAGACCAGTTCTGCAAGGCCCTGGCTGAGGCAATATCCAGAATCCCAAGCACTGAAGGACTGTGCCGGCTGGGAGACCTCAATGTTAGAGTTGAAGCTGACCATGATGCACGGCCTTGACCATCATGGCGTCGGCAAGATGAATGAGGTTGGGCAGAGACTGCTAGAGCTGTGCTGCCATCATCGGCTGTGCATCACCAACACGTATTTTCAGTGTGAGGAACGGCACAAGGTCTCCTCGACATCCTCAGTCCCACCACTGGCATCATCTCGACCTTATCATCACCAGGTGCAGTACCTCTGTTGTCTGCAGATGGTCACAACTCTGCGATGCCATCTACAGCTCAGCCATAGCAGCATTTGGGAAGAAGAAGAACAAGAATGCGGACTGATATGAGGTACTCTGGGAAGAAGTGGAGCAAGTGACTGAGGCCAAGAGAAAAGCCCACGTGATGGCCTCTGAGCTGCTGGAGACAAAGCACGGCAAACTGTCCGACGTTGTGCAAACAACTACGGGCTGAATTTGTGCAGCAAAATCTAGTCAGCTGCCGACAGCGGGAATGCAAAAGGGATGTTTGACAACATCAAGTTAGCAACAAGCCCTTCAGCCACCAAGGCAGTTGCACTGAAGTGGAAAAATGGAGCAGAGGAAGCAGCTTGAACGTTGGGTGGAGCTCCACCTGGAGCTGTGTGCAACACAGAACGTGGTGACCTAAATGGGGAAAGGTTGAAGCATCAGAGGTGCAGAGAGACTGAGGAGTCCTCGTGCAAGACTCCCAGGAGGTTAATTTACAGGTTGAGTCTGTGATAAAAAAGGCAAATGCAATGTTGGCATTTATTTCAAGGAGAATAGAATATAAAAGCAAGGCGATAATGTTGAGGCTTTATAAGACACTAGTCAGGCCACACTTGGAGTATTGTCAACAGTTTTGGGCCCCATATCTCAGAAAAGATGTGTTGTCATTGGAGAGAGTCCAGAGGAGGTTGCACGAGGATGATTCTGAGAATGAAGGGGTTAAGATATGAGGAGCATTTGGCAGCTCTGGGCCTGTACTCACTGGAATTTAGAAGAATGCATGGGGATCTCGTGGAAACCTACTGAATGCTAAAAGGACTAGATAGGGTGGATGTGGAGAGGGTGTTCCCTCTGGTGGGGGTATCTAGAACTCCAACTTGAGGCTCCCACATCATGAAGACCCTGGAGAGACTTGTTCTGGAGCTGCTCCGGCCTATGGTCAGGCCACACTTACATCCCCTCCAGTTTGCCTACCAGCCCCGACTAGGAGTTGACGAAGCCATCATCTACCTGCTGAACCGTGTCTACGCCCACCTGGACAAGCCAGCGAGCACTGTGAGGGTCATGTTTTTTGACTTCTCCAGTGTGTTCAACACCATCCGCCTTGCTCTGCTGGGGGAGAAGCTGACAGCGATGCAGGTGGATGCTTCCCTGGTATCGTGGATTCTTGATTACCTGACTGGCAGACCACAGTACATGTGCTTGCAACACTGTGTGTCCGACAGAGTGATCAGCAGCACTGGGGTTCCACAGGGGACTGTCTTGTCTCCCTTTCTCTTCACCATTTACACCTCAGACTTCAACTACTGCACGGAGTCTTGTCATCTTCAGAAGTTTTCGGATGACTCTGCCATAGTTGGATGCATCAGCAAGGGAGATGAGGCTGAGTACAGGGCTACGGTAGGAAACTTTGCCACATGGTGTGAGGAGAATTATCTGCAGCTTAATGTGAAAAAGACTAAGGAGCTGGTGGTAGACCTGAGGAGAGCTAAGGTACCGGTGACCCCTGTTTCCATCCAGGGGGTCAGTGTGGACATGGTGGAGGATTACAAATACCTGGGGATACGAATTGACAATAAACTGGTCTGGTCAAAGAACACTGAGGCTGTCTACAAGAAGGGTCAGAGCCGTCTCTATTTCCTGAGGAGACTGAGGTCCTTTAACATCTGCCGGACGATGCTGAGGATGTTCTACGAGTCTGTGGTGGCCAGTGCTATCATGTTTGCTGTTGTGTGCTGGGGCAGCAGGCTGAGGGTGGCAGACACCAACAGAATCAACAAACTCATTCGTAAGGCCAGCGATGTTGTGGGGATGGAACTGGACTCTCTCACGGTGGTGTCTGAAAAGAGGATGCTGTCCAAGTTGCATGCCATCTTGGTCAATGTCTCCCATCCACTACATAATGTACTGAGTGGGCACAGGAGTACATTCAGTCAGAGACTCATTCCACCGAGATGCAGCACAGAGCGTCATAGGAAGTCATTCCTGCCTGTGGCCATCAAACTTTACAACTCCTCCCTTGGAGGGTCAGACACCCTGAGCCAATAGGCTGGTCCTGGATTTATTTCATAATTTACTGGCATAATTTACATATTACTATTTAACTATTTATGGTTCTATTACTATTTATTATTTATGGTGCAACTGTAACGAAAACCAATTTCCCCCAGGATCAATAAGGTATGACTATGACTATAAATAAAGAACTGAAAGAAATGAATATTCATTTTTACTCCTGCTGAAGTAGATATGCTAACTAAGTTAACTTACTTCACAAATTTAGGCCTATCATGGACTGCCAGGTATGGATGTCTATATTTTGTATTTCTGCCCGTTACTTGCCATTTCCAGGAGTTTTCTGTACATGGCTGGGCACTCTTTTTTTTTATCGCAGCCTTTTCTCAGTGTTTTGACTGTGGGTGGTATTTTGCCTTCTTTTCAATTTTGGAGATTTGCCTTCAGGAGAGATGGGGATAGGAAAGTTTCTAGATAGCTTTCTGGCTTTATATTGGCCAGTTTTTGGGCTTTTGTGGGTGGGGGATGGGGCTATTTTTAGTTTGGTTTTTTTCAATCTGGGCTGATCTGAAGCCACAGATATGTCCGAATTGTCGTAAATTCCGGTTTCTCTTTAAACCATTTTTCCTCTTCCTGATTCATGAGTTTCCTATGCAGTACGGTTAACCCTTTACATACCATATGGCTTGTTCAAGTAAAATGGATAATATTATTAACTTTGTTTCATGGAATATGAATTATTTTGAATCATCTGATTAAACGGAAGAAGATTTTTAAAGTTTTTCATAGATTGAATGCTCAGATTATCTTTGCCCAGCAGGCTCGTGTGAGGAAGGAGCATAATCAGCGTTTTTTTTAGGTTTTGGAAAGGATAATAATTTCCCTCCAATTCACAGGATAAGGTACAAGGACTCTCTATTTTCATAGACTCCTCGATTTCATTTGTTCACTATGAAACAATCTCAGACCCGAATGGTAGATTTCTGTTAATTACAGGCTCAATTTTGACACTTGGTTATGCAAGCTGTTTTCAGAGAAGTCATACTTGTCACTTAAGTACTTTATGACTCTTTCATAGAAAACAATGAAGTCTGCTTTACATTTCTTAGGCACACCAGGGGTAAGCTGGCTAAACTTGGTGTTCACTGCAACGCCAAAAAAAAGTCCTTCACTCTTCTCTCAAGTTTGCTTTTCAGTTCAGCCATTAGTTTAAATACTGAAATTATGCTGAATGACTTGGCTTCTAGTGCTTCAATAGTGTCTGAGAACAACTTAAGAGTGTGACTGAGGAAGAAGAAATAGATCTCTGATGATTCACAGGCATTTCCTTCATCTCCAAAGCACTTCCACAGCACCTTGGGGCACTCCTCCTCACCTAGACTCTGAAAATAACTTTTTAGGACTTCCCAGCACTTAGGTATTCTGTCAATAGATGGCAAAAGAGAGCTCCATCTAGTCACAACATGCCCTAACAGATTACAATTATCAACATCCACAAATTCACAGAATTTTTTTAACTGTACTGTTCTTTTAGCTGAGATGCTGAAATGGTTGTGTGAGGTGGTAATAATCTTCTGAAGTGTGTCTATTTCAATGCAAGGAGTATTGTGGGGAGGGCTGACGAGCTGAGGGTGTGGACTGACATATGGAATCAAGACATTATAGCCATTAGTGAAACTTGGCTACAGAAGGGGCAGGACTGGCAGCTTAATGTTCCAGGGTTCCGATGTTTCAGACGTGATAGAGGCAGAGGAATGAATAGTGGGGTGGGGGGGTGGCATTATTAGTCAGGGAAAATGTTACAACAGTGCTCAGGCAGGACAGATTAGAGGGCTTGCGTACCTACTCAGGCCTTATGGCTGGAGCTGAGAAGCAGGAAAGGTATGACCACATTAATGGGGTTGTATTATAGACCACCCAAGAGTCAGCGAGAATTGGAGGAGAAAATCTGCAGAGAGATAGCAGACAACTGCAGGAAACATAAAGTTGTGATAGTAGGGGGTTTTAATTTTCCACATATTGATTGGGATTCCCAAACTGTTAAAGGTCTAGACTGGTTAGAGTTTGTAAAATGTGTTCAGGAAAGTTTTCTAAATCAATATATAGAGGTACCAAATAGAGAGTATGCAATATTAGATCTCCTATTAGGAAACGAAGGAAACGAGTTAGGACAGGTGATGGAAGTGTGTGTAGGGGAACATTTTAGTTCCAGTGATCATAATACCATTAGTTTCAACTTGATCATGGATAAAGGAGAGATCTGGTCCTCGGGATGAGGTTCTAAGCTGGAAAAAGGCCAAATTTGAAGAAATGAGAAAGGATCTAAAAAGCTTGGATTGGGACAGGTTGTTCTCAGGCAAGGATGTGATTGGTAAGTGGGAGGCCTTCAAAGAAGAAATTTTGAGAGTGCAGTTTGTATGTTCCTGTCAGGATTAAAGGCAAAGTGAATAAAAATAAGGAACCTTGGTTCTCAAGGGATATTGGAACTCTGATAAAGAGGAAGAGAGAGATGTATGACATGTATAGGAAACAGGGGGCAAATAAGGTGCTTGAGGAGAATAAAAAATGCAAAAGAAACTTAAGAAAACAATTAGAAGGGCTAAAAGAAGACATAAGGTTGCTTTGGCAGTCAAGGTGAAGGATAATCCAAAGAGCTTCTACAGGTATATTGAGCAAAAGGATAGTAAATGATAAAATTGGTCCTCTTGAAGATCAGAGTGGTCGGCTATGTATGGAACCAAAAGAAGTGGGCGAGATCTTTAATGGGTTTTTTGCGCCTGTATTTACTAAGGAAACTGGCATGGAGTCAATGGAAATAAGACAAACAAGTAGTGAGGTCATGGAACCTATACAGATTGAGGAGGAGGCGGTGCTTGCTACCTTGAGGCAAATCAGAGTAGATAAATCTCCAGGACCTGATAGGGTATTACCTCGGACCTTGAAGGAGACTAGTGTTGAAATTGCAGGGGCCCTGGCAGATATATTTAAAATGTTGGTATCTACGGGTGAGGTGCCAGAGGATTGGACGACAGCTCATGTTGTTCCATTGTTTTAAAAAGGCTCTAAAAGTAATCCGGGAAATTATAGGCCGGTAAATTTGACATCGGTAGTAGGTAGATTATTGGAAGGAGTACTGAGAGACAGGATCTACAAGTATTTGGATAGACAGGGACTTATTAGGGAGAGTCAACATGGCTTTGTGCATGGTAGGTCATGTTAAACCAAGCTATTAGGGTTTGTCGAGGAGGTTACCAGGAAAGTGGATGAAGGTAAGGCAGTGGATATTGTCTACATGGACTTCAGTAAGGCCTTTAACAAGGTCCCACATGGGAGGTTAGTTAGGAAGATTCAGTCGCTAGGCATACATGGAGAGGTGGTAAATTGGATTAGACATTGGCTCAATGGAAGAAGCCAGAGAGTGGTGGTAGAGAATTGCTTCTCTGAGTGGAGGCCTGTGACTAGTGGTAGGCCACAGGGGTCAGTGCTGAGTCCATTGTTATTTGTCATCTATATCAATGATCTGGATGATAATGTGGTAAATTGGATCAGCAAATTTGCTGATGATACAAAGATTGGAAGTGTAGTGGACAGTGAGGAAGGTTTTCAAAACTTGCAGAGGGATTTGGATCAACTGGAAAAATGGGTTGAAAAATGGCAGATGGAGTTTAATACAGACAAGTGTGAGGTATTGCACTTTGGAAGGACAAACCAAGGTAAAACATATAAGGTAAACGGTAAGGCACTGAGGAGTGCAGTAGAACAGAGGGATCTGGGAATACAGATACAAAATTCCCTAAAAGTGGTGTCACAGGTAGATAGGGTTATAAAGAGAGCTTTTGGTACATTGGCCTTTATAAATCAAAGTATTGAGTATAAGAGCTGGAATGTTATGTTGAGGTTGTATAAGGCATTGGTGAGGCCGAATTTGGAGTATTGTGTGCAGTTTTGGTCACCAAGTTACAGGAAGGATATTAGTAAGGTTGAAAGAGTGCAGAGAAGGTTTACAAGAATATTGCTGGGACTTGAGAAAGTGAGTTACAGAGAAAGGTTGAATAGGTTAGGACTTTATTCCCTGGAGCGTAGAAGAATGAGGGGAGATTTGATAGAGGTATATAAAATTATGATGGGTATAGATAGAGTGAATGCAAGCAGGCTTTTTCCACTGAGGCTAGGGGAGAAAAAAACAGAGGACATGGGTTAAAAGTGAAGGGGAAAAAGTTTAAAAGGAACATTGCGGGGGGGGGCTTCTTCACACAGAGAGTGCTGGGAGTGTGGAATGAGCTGCCAGATGAAGTGGTAAATGCGGGCTCACTTTTAACATTTAAGAAACGCTTGGACAGATACATGGATGGGAGGTGTATGGAGGGATATGGTCCAGGTGCAGGTCAGTGGGACTGGGCAGAAAATGGTTCAGCACAGAAAAGAAGGGCCAAAGGGCCTGTTTCTATGCTGTAATGTTCTATGGTTCTATGGTTCTGTGGTTGTACACATTGAGCACAATATTTTCAACATCAATTTACAGTTTTCCTGTAGCAAATCTTGTTGCATTGTACAAAATATGGGCCAAACAATTTGCAGCCATGATGTTCTTTTGAGCCATTTTCAGTTTAATAAACACTGCTCTGTTTTCCATAGTTCACACTTGCATTGTCAGCAGTGTATGCAGACACTTTATTCAGATCCAGACCTGAGGTCTCTAGTTTAGCCAGTAGCTGATTTGTTATGTGCTCTGATGATTCATTGTTATCGCTGTAAGTCAAGTAACACATGTTGCACTCCCTTCTCAAAATGAACGTATCTCAGAGGTATTGGGAAACACGTTGTTGCATCTTTGTTTGAGGCATCAGTTGCTACTGAAAAGGGCAAGCCATGTTCTTTGATAGACTCCACATGCTTTTGTATAGAATACGGTGCTAGAATATTTTCACACAGAGCTTTTGCTTTAGTTTTCCCACATGTTACACCTTTCACTATCAATGAGTCACTGTATATTTCTTTGTCAACCTTTACTCCACAATCAACACTTCTGTATGACTGATGATGCTTCACAGTGTGAACACTTTACACAGTTCTGCAGCCAAGATTTTGTCATCTCGAGTTGATGGAGCTGGGGAGAAAAATGATAACAACGACGATGTACCAGCAGTACCAGTGTTAACTTTATGTTTCTCTGTGGTAGCGTGTCGTTCAACTGCACTTTTTCCCTTAATCTCCACATCACAATGGCATAGTGTACAAAAAACATGAAAGTTACCTTTTCTACTTTTAACAATAAATCCAAATTCTTTGGTCCATTCATGGTTAAATATCATCTTTCTTTTCGGCATTTCTTTAGGGGCTTGAAACAAGAATAAAAGACTCAACCACTCTCCACTGCGGCAGCGGCCTTGGGCAGACTGACCCTCTCGAACGTGCTGACGTAACTCGTACACCACATCATCAGATGCGTCGACAACGGCAACTATATATAATAAAAATACGTTAACGGTTGTTATAGCTTTTAGTTCCCACTGTTTTAAGTATATTTGAGGTAATTTATATAAATTTTTTAGTCAGACCCAAAAAAGGAGAACGAATTAATGTCCGGCTCAAGGTGGTGCCAGACAGAGGACAGAGTGTTCAAAAGCTGGGCATCAGGCCTCCCTAGTGCAGAGCTGAGTAAATGTCACAGAGCCTGGAACAGCTGGACAGGCCACAGTCTCGGTCTCAGTTCAGAGCAGAGCAGAGCCGAGTAAACATCACAGAGCAGCGCGCAGAAACAGCTCAACCCTCGTCTCTGGTCCTGATACCCTGCTTTTTTCAATCTGGCCTGTGTAACTCACAGAGTAAGCAATGTAGATAGTAATAATAATTTAATAATAAACACAGTGCTAAACTTAAGGCAGGAGAACAGTGCAAATGATGGTAGTGTAATCTGCAGTAGTTTAAAAAGAAATGCTAAAGTGTTAATAACAGGAAAGGTAGAATTAAGAGTGTGGGTAACAACACCAGCAGAAGGGGGATCTGAAAGAAGTGATCGATTAAGGAATCTGATTGCAATGGGAAACAAGTTGTTCTTGAGTAACTTCTCCTAGAGGGAAAGGGAAAGGCCATGGTGGCAGGCATTTCCTGTGATACTGTTAGCTTCTCTGAAGCAAAGCACCGTGAAGCTGGACCGGGTGGAAGGAAGCGATGAGCCTGTGACGGACTGGACAGTGTCTGCGCTGCCACATTCGCTGATGAAGCTCACGTAGACACCTTGGTCAGCATGGACAAGGAGGGTATAAGGCTGTATAACTCAATGAGTCCGTGACTCTCCACTTCAAAAACCAAAATACTGCAGGTGCTGGATTCATGAAATAAAAAGAGAAGGCTTCTTTCCAAATATCTCATTGACGGAAGTTAGAGCAGCTGTCCATATGAGACAGTTCAATTTTCCATGACGGCTTAAGGTAGATTTGAATCAATTTTTATGTAGTGACTTATGACCAATTCCAGGTTGCAAGTTAGTTTGAAGCTATTGATTTATTTCACAACATGCTGAGTAGGTTCCTGAGATTTTTTCCATCACGTTTCTTTATTAAGCTTACTGAAAGCATCTTCTTTTCCACTCTGCTTGGAGTACGCTCTGTGCTTTATCTGCACAACTCAAGGGATCTACTCTTTCTATAATCCAGACCTCTGAGGAGGTTTTCTTTCCTTAACTGTCTGCTTCTAATAACAATAGACCTACAGCATATTTATTGTTCATTCCAGCAAGACATGGGAGAGGGTGAGTTGTCAATCTCTTTGGTTTTTGTGGGCTAACAGAGTTCCTACAAAAGAAGAGAACTCGAGGATTTTGAACTGGAAATGATGAGGCAACTCACAATTCCAGTGACTGGGCAAAGCAAGTGGAATAATGGTGACCTCATGAGATCACGTGATTGGTAGAAGTCAGGGCCAAATTTGTAGTTGAGGTAAGTGTGGTGAGATTTTATGTGCCTGCAATGATGGTAGGATACCAATGGTCAGATTCAGTCTGTATCTATGACCAAATATTCCTTCTCATTCTTTGGGTGTCTTGACACTCTATTCAGAATGACACACTTGCTCATCACATCTTGCCTGGTTTTCAATCATTATTTTGTTATCTTATGTTGCCACTGCTCTGTAATCTTTAGGGTTGTTGAAATGGTATTTAATCACAGCAGATTCATATTGGAGAAGCACACACAAAATGCTGAAGGAACTCAGCAGGCCAGGCAGCATCTATGGAAAAGAGTAAAGAATCAACGTTTCAGGCCAAGACTTTTTGACAAGACTGGAAAGGACCATGGGAGGAAGGGAGGAGGAGGAGCAGAAGGGCGAGGTGATAGGCAGGTGAGGAAAAGAGGTAAGAAGCCAGAGCAGATAATTGAAGAAGAGGAAAAGATGTGGGAAAAAAAATTACTGGAAGTTGGGGATATTGATGTTCATGCCCTCAGGTTAGAGGCTATCCAGACGGAATATGAGGTGTTGCTCCTCTAACATAAGAGTACCCTCATCATGACAGAAGATGAGGCCATGGATTGACATGTTGGAATGATAATAGAGGTTGAAATCTAAGTGGTTGGCCACTGGAAAAACCTGCGTTCTGTGGATGGAGTGAAGGTGCTCAACAAAACAGTCCCCCAGTCTGCGTCGGATCCCACCAATGTAGGACAGGCTGCATCAGGAGCACCAGGCACTGTAGACTATCCCAGAAGATTTGCAGGTGATGAGTTGCTAGTTTGAGGGCCTGAATGGAGGTGAGGGAGGAAATAAATGAGCAGGTGAGGCTCTTTCGCTTGCAGGGATAAGTGCCAGGAAGGAGATTAGTAGGGAGGGACGAATCGACAAGGGAATCATTGAGGGAGCGATCCCTGTGGAAAGTGGAGAGTTGGGAGGAGGTAACGATGTGTTTGGTGGTAATGTCCCCTTGAAGATGGCGGAAGTTGTGGAGAATGATGTGTTGGATGTGGAGGCTCATGGGGTGGTAAGTGAGGACAAGAGGAACTCTGTCCCTGTAAAGGTTGCAGGAGGATGGGGTGAGCGTGGATGTCCCAGGAGGTGTGGGTGAGGGCAATATCAGTGGTGCCTGGCCTCTTACCTCTTCTCCTCACCTGCCAATCACCTCCCCTGGTACCCATCCTCCTTCCCGTTCTCCCATGGCCCACTCTCCTCTCCTATCAGATTCCTTCTTCTCCAGTTCTTTACCTTTTCCAACTATCACCTCCCGGTTTCTTACTTTATCCCTCCTGCCTCCACCCACATGACTTCACCTATCACCTTCCAGCTAACCTCCTACCTTCTTCTAGAATTTAAAAGCAAAGGTGTAATGCTGAGGCTTTATAAAGCACTAGTGATGCCTCACTTGGAGTATTATGATCAGATTTGGGCTCCTTTTCTTAGAAAGGATGTGCTGAAACTAGAAAGGGTTCAAAGGAAGTTCATGAGAATGATTCTGAGAATGAATGACTGAATGTGGGCCTGTACTCACTGGAGTTTAGAAGAATGATGAGGGATCTCATTGAAACCTAGCGACTATTTAAAGGCCTAGACAGAGTGGAGTGGGTGATTCTTGGACCAGAGGACACAGCCTCTATTCTGAGGGACAACCATTTAGAACAGAAATTAGAAAGAATTTCTTTAGCCAGAGGGTGGCGTATCTGTGGAATTCTTTGCCATGGACAGTTGTAAAGGCCAAGTCATTGAGTATATTTAAAGCAGAGGTTGATAGGTCCTTAGATAGGGTGTCAAAGGTTACATGGAAAAGGCAGGAGAATAATGTTTAGAGGGATAATGAATCAGCCATGATGAAATGACAGAGTAGACTCGATGGGCTGAACGGCCTAATGGTGACCCTATGTCTTATATCAAACATAAAACAACCTAGCCATTCCATCTCATTATAATTTTCCTGAACTTCTTTTAATGCATCTACATGTTCTATTAATATCAGCACTACACAGAACTCCAGATGTGGTCTCACCAAAGTCCTACCATTGAGGTAGTATCTTCTAAAGCTTATCATCAATCTTCTCCTTTGTTCCCTCCATCCTTCCTGAATCTTAAAACCTGTTTTATTTCTAATATTTCAGTTCTCATGAATGATGATTGACCTCAAATTTTAACTTTGGTTTTCTCTCTCCTCAGATGTTGCCTGACCTGCTGGGTACTTCCAGCAATGAACATTTTTAAAATTTAAATTTCTGACATTTTGTTTTTCGTTATGACTCTCTTGTGTTCATACCTGACAAAAAGATCTTTGTTCATTTCACCACTTGTAAATCTTGAAATGGCTTTGGTTATTGTCCTGATAATGTTCTGTTGAAAATATTTGAAGGAGTCCTGCTCAAAGTTCTGACTTCATAATAGAACCATAGAAAGGTACAGTTCAAAAATGCATTCTTTGGCACTTTGCTGACCGTGATGCCTATCTACACTAATCCTATTTGCCTGCGTTCTTTGTCATTCTTCTCCTTTCCTTTACAAGTACCTATCCAAATGCCTCTTAGAATCTGTAAATGTGTCTTTCTCCCATCTTTTTCCATGCAACCACCAGCTTTGTTCTGAAAAGCCTGCCCCTCAGATTTTCATTATATCTCTGCCCTCTAATTTTAGATTCCTCCACCCTGGGAAAAAGACTCCTATCTAAACCCATCAAAATTTTATAAATCTCTATGAGGTGACCCTTCAGCTTCCAAGATCTAGTGAGAATAAATCCAGACTATCCAAAGGTTCAAAGGTACAATTTATTGTCAAAGTATTCATGTACAATACAACACTGATATTTGTCTTCTCCAGTTAGCCATGAAATACAGAAAGACCATGGAGTTGATGAAAGAAAAGACACCAACTCCATCCCCCCACCCCGGCATGAAAAAAAAACAAGCGGACCCCCAAGATCATCCCGCTGAAAAAATCAGCAACAATAACATCAAAACCGTCCCCTTCCCCTGAAGAAAAATAGTGACAGTAACAATCCCCACTTGCAGAAAAGAATGGCGATATCTTTTTATGAAACCAATATCTTCTTACAAATAAAGTTCTGCATTCCAGGCAACATCCCGGTGAATCTCTTCTGCACTCTTTCTTATTCTATCACACCCTTCCTGTAGTATAGCGACCAGAATTAAGTTTAAACTGACAACTATCTTGTACAGCTGTAATAAAACAGCATTACTCTTACAATCAATGCCTTAGCCTTCCTCATTACTACCTGAGGTGCCATTTTCAAGGAACTATCAACTTGCATCCAAGATCCCTCTGTACATCGGCACTCATGGGGTCCCTGTCAGTTATTGTATACGTCCTGTTGGTATTTGACATTCCAAATGCATTACCTCACACCTTCCTGAATTAAATTCCAGCAGCCATTGATTCACCCAACTTTCCAAATGATTCAAGTCACTCCCTACTTTCTTTGGCTATCTTCTTTGCCATCTACTACTCCATTTTTTCTGTCAGCAACAGACTTATTAATCAGTCCACCTACATTCTCATCCAAATTATTTATATACCGCAGGTGGTAAATAACAATGATCATAGTAGCAATCCCTGTGGTACACCACAGGTTACAGACTTCCAGCCAGACAATCACTACGCTGTCTCCTATCACCAAGCCAATACTGGATTCAACTTGCCAACACACCATGGATCACGTGACAAAACCCTGCATTGCATTGAATTGATTCAATGAATCCTTAATTTTGCTTTTGTATAAATGGCTTTTACTGATAGTCCTAACATTGCTTAAATAGCTTTTCATCATGGCCCTGATAATTAACGTTGACAGTTTTTGGATTATGTTTGATCATTCTCCTGACACCTATTCATTCACATTGCAGACCTCTTTGTTCCCTTAATCCTTCCTCCTATTGTTACACTTAAAATAGGTTTTGTTTTTAACTTTTATGTTCTGACATAAACACATCAGCCTGACATGTTACCTTGTTTCCCCTCACACTATTTCTGTATTTATTTCAGATTTACAGCATTTGTAATATTCCAATTTTGATTATGATACCTTTCTATTGAATTTGATCATTGTCAAATATTCAAAGTGATGTTGTTCAAATAGGATTCGATCATTGTCCTGATAACTATATATTATATTATTGGAATGGTTCTCTATCATTTATTCTGTTCTATTTGTATTGCTAATGTTTAAGTGCTCTCTGTTCATGGAAACTTTTATGTTGTTGGAACTGAATTCAATCATGAGACCTTTGTATTGGCGCTGTTTAAATGGCATATACAGGCATCCGTTAGTCTCATGAGACCATGGATTTGCGCCTTGGAAGGTTTCCAGGGCACAGGCCTGGGCAAGGTTGTATGGAAGACCAGCAGTTGCCCATGCTGCAAGTCTCCCCTCTCCACGCCACCGATGTTCTCCAAGGGAAGGGCATTAGGACCCATACAGGTTGGCACTGGTGTCATCGCAGAGCAACGTGTGGTTAAGTGCCTTGCTCAAGGACACAACACGCTGCCTCAGCCAAGGCTCGAACTAGCGACCTTCAGATCACTAGACGAACGCCTTAACCACTTGGCCACGCGCCAACACAAATGGCATATGACAACGTAGCATTAACACAATTTACATGGCTCATCTTGTCATTATTGCAATGACATCAAAGTTCAAAGTACATTAATGATCAAAGTAAGTTTACATTGTACCACCTTGAGATTCGTCTCCTTACAAGCAGACACAAAACAAGAAACCCAAAAGAACCCATAATAAAACAAAACCAACAAACACCCAGTGTACAAAGAGAGAGAAAAATGAATTGTGCAAATAGCACTTAGAATGAAAGTGAATCCTCAGGCACGAAGCCCAGAGCAGCTGGAGTAGGCCCACATCTTCACTCATTTCAGCACCTAGTGTAGTAAAGGTCCTGGAGCTTGCAGTCATGATGCCTGAAGTAGCCGAAGCAAGCCCACATCCTCACTCATTTCAGCACCTAGCGGAGTAAAGGTTGTGGAGCTCGCAGTCATGACGCCTGGAGTAGCCGAAGCAAGCCCACATCCTCACTCATTTCAGCACCTAGCGGAGTAAAGGTGGTGGAGCTCGCAGTCATGACGCCTGGAGTAGCCGAAGCAAGCCCACATCCTCACTCATTTCAGCACCTAGCGGAGTAAAGGTTGTGGAGCTCGCAGTCATGACGCCTGGAGTAGCCGAAGCAAGCCCACATCCTCACTCATTTCAGCACCTAGCGGAGTAAAGGTGGTGGAGCTCGCAGTCATGATGCCTGGAGTAGCCGAAGCAAGCCCACATCCTCACTCATTTCAGCACCTAGCGGAGTAAAGGTTGTGGAGCTCGCAGTCATGATGCCTGGAGTAGCCGAAGCAAGCCCACATCCTCACTCATTTCAGCACCTAGCGGAGTAAAGGTGGTGGAGCTCGCAGTCATGATGCCTGGAGTAGCCGAAGCAAGCCCACATCCTCACTCATTTCAGCACCTAGCGGAGTAAAGGTTGTGGAGCTCGCAGTCATGATGCCTGGAGCAGCTGAGGCAGGCCCACAGCTTCAACCTCTGTGCAGTGAAGTAGAACTGCCCCGTCACAGAACAGTGAGCAGAACCAGACTGACCCTCGGCTCTGTCCTGAAACCCTTACACCCTGCCTTTTCACTCCATCTGGCCCAGCATTTAAATTGTCCAAACATCCGGTCATTTTTTTCTCCAAGACCTGAACCCAGTCTCTGTTGCGTCAATACACTCTGGGCCTGGACCCCACCACCATGTTTTGGATCTTTGTATTGGCAATGTTCAACTGCTTTTGATCAGTGTCCTGATAAGTTTGTAAGGTAATATTGAATTGTCTTTTGATAAGTGTTCAGAGTTTTGCGATAGAACATTTAACTGGATTACGAATTTTGTCTTGTCAGCATTATTCAAAATATTTTTGTTCTGATATTTATAAATACTATTGTCTATGTAGGTTTTGATCATTACGCTAATACCACTCTATTGGCATTGTTCTAATGGCTTTTATCATTTGCCCCGAAGGTGTGATCTTATTTATTTGTCTCTTGTTCAGCACTTTAATAATATCCTATTGACTTTCTGTGAAATGATTCTATCTTTACTCATTGTTTTGGCATTGCCTAAGTGTTCCTACATAGTTATTGACTGCTTATATTGACATTGCCATTTGTTCATTGTCCTGATACTTCTGTGGAGCATTGATCACATTGTCTTTTGTATATGGTTTGATACTCATCTGTAACACCATCATTAATGTAAGTTTTTGATGCTGTTAATACCTTTGCACTGGCATTTGATAGTGATATATTACAAATGTTTGTAGATTTGTCATTAATAAAGCATATTTTCATCATGATACTAATGTGTTTTGTTAGGTGGTTGTAGATCACAGTGTCATTGTAAGTAGCTTCTGATATTGATATCTGTATCTTTGTATTTGCTTTATCGAAATATCATTTCATCACTGATGGTTTTCTATTCAGAATTCACACCTTCTCTTTTCCAACCTTCCCATCATTCTCCGCTTTTTAAAACTTGTTTTAATTTTAGTTTTCCCAGTTTGATAGGAGTCTGAAATATTAGCTCTGATTTTCTCTCCATGGATGCTGCCTGACTGAAGAGTATTCCTTCAATTTTCTGTGTTTCTCTTTATTTCAAATTCTCAATGTCAGGGACACTTTGATCATGTATTTTATTTATTTTATTTAACAGCAATTTGATCATTCACCTCATATATATTTGCTAATTTTTAAAAAAATTGTTTTCAACTGCAGTTCACAGACTCAGAGTTATACAGAAATTTGGCCTAATTAATATTTTTGTAATCAAATATTATAGATAACTTCTTCATTGTCTGGGTACCCTTCTAATGGTGACATTTAACTATATTTTACCAGATTGATTCTTGGGATGGCAGGACTTTCATATGATGAAAGACTGGATTGACTAGGTTTATACTCGTTGGAATTTAGAAGATTGAGGGGGGATCTTATTGAAACGTATAAAATCCTAAAGGGATTGGACAGGCTAGATGCAGGAAGATTGTTCCCGATGTTTGGGAAGTCCAGAACAAGGGGTCACAGTTTGAGGATAAAGGGGAAGCCTTTTAGGACCGAGATTAGGAAAAACCTCTTCACACAGAGAGTGGTGAATCTGTGGAATTCTCTGCCACAGGAAACAGTTGAGGCCAGTTCATTGGCTATACTTAAGAGGGAGTTAGATATGGCCCTTGTGGCTAAAGGAATCAGGGGGTATGGAAGGAAGGCTGGTACAGGGTTCTGAGTTGGATGATCAGCCATGATCATACTGAATGGCAGTGCAGACTCGAAGGGCCAAATGGCCTACTCCTGCACCTATTTTCTATGTTTCTGTGTTTCTATTGCACCAATATCTCTGCATTAGCATTATTTGCCAATCATTGTCTGTGCTTATTTCATTAAGCACAGACAACCACATCTTCCAAGCTCCTGGGCAGTCTGCTGTGATTTTGAACTGGCACACCTCACAGCCCCCCAGGTTATGTTAAAATTAGCCTGGACTTTTAACACTTCATCTGATACAGCACGACATTATCCATAAGCAGATTTGCCTACGCTGTTTCAGATCTTCTACAAAAATAGATTCACAAAGTCTAACAGCATGGAAACAAGTCCTTTGGCCCAACTTCAATCACTACGACTCTGAACTGATTCTACAACCTACAGACTCACTTTCACAGACTCTTCACAATTCATGTTCTCAGTATTTTTTATTTGCCTAGTTTGTCTTCTTTTTCACATTGGTTGTTCATTAATCTTTGCATGTTTATGTATAGTTTTTCATAAATCTATTGTATTTCCCCCTCCCCCATAAATGCCTGCAAGAAAATGCACTTTGATAATTTATTTTGAACTTTGAACATGTCCCATTTAGCCCATATTCTTTCTACACATTGACTGTTCATGTGCAAATGTTGTTATTATACCCACCTCTACACTTCTTCTGCAGTACATTCCATATGTCCACCAACCTCTGTGTGAGAAACTTGGCCCTTAGGATCCTTTTAAGTGTTTTCTCTCTCAACAAAAGCTATGACCATTAGTTTCAAGCTCCCCTGCCTGGGAAAAAGACTGAGTATCTGTGCTCATGATTATATAAACACTTCTGTAAGATCAAATGTCAGCCTCCTTAGCTGCATAAAAAAATAGTCCAAACCTTTCCAGTCTCTCCTCATAATTCAGGCAGGATAGACAAAGGAGAATCAGTTGATGTTGTGTATTTGGATTTTCAGAAGGCCTTTGACAAGGTGCCACACATGAGGCTGCTTAACTAACTATGAGCCCATGGAATTACAGGGAAGATTCTAGCTTGCATAAAGCAGTGGCTGATTGGTAGGAGGCAAAGAGTGGGAATAAAGGGAGCCTTTTCTGGTTGGCTACAAGTAACTAGTGGTGTTTCACAGGGGTCTGTGTTGGGACCAATTCTTTTTATGTTATATGTCAATGATTTGGATGATAAAATTGATGGCTATGTTGCAAAGTTTTCAGATGATATGAAGATAGGTTGAGGGGCAGATAGTTTTGAAGAAGTAGAGAGGCTACAGAAGGACAGATTAGGAGAATGGGCAAAGAAATGGCAGATGGAATTTAGTGTTGGGAAGTGTATGGACATGCACTTTCTTAGAAGAAATGAAAAAGTTGACTACTTTCTAAATGGAGAGATAATACAAAATCTGAAGCACAAAGGGACTTGGAAGTCCTTGTGCAGGATTCCCTAAAGGTTAATTTGCAGATTGAGTTGGTGGTTACATGTGTTAAAATTCATTTCGAGAGGACTAGAATATAAAAACAAGGATGTAATGTTGAGGCACAGTAAGGCATTAGTGAGGCCTCACTTGAGTAGTTTTGGGCCCCTTATCTTAGAAAGGATGCGCTGAAACTGAAGCAGGTTCAAAGGTGCTTCACGATAATGATTCCAGAATTGAATGGCTTGTCATATGAAGAGTGTTTGGTGGCTCTGGGCCTGTATTCACTGGAATTCAGAAGAATGAGGGGTGACCTCATTGAAACTTATCCAATGGTGAAAGGCCTTGATAGAGTGGATGTGGAAAGGATGTTTCCTATGGTGGGAGTGTCTAAGATCAGAGGACACAGCCTCAGAAAAAAGGGCGTACTTTTAGAACGGAGATGAAGAGGAATTTCTTTAGCCAGAGGTGGTGAATCTGTGGAATTCTTTGCCACAGGCAGCTGTGGAGGCAAAGTATTTATGTATATTTAAGGCAGCGGTTGACAGATTCTTGATTGGTCAAGGCATGAAGGGATACTGAGAGAAGGTAAGAGATTGGGGCTGAGAAGTTAATTGGATCAGCCATGATGAAATAGCAGAGCAGAAACAATGGGCCAAATGGCCTAAATCTGCTCCTATATCTTCTGGTCTTCTGGTCTTCTGGTCTTCTGGCCTCAGTAACAACTTTCTGAATCTTTACTGCACCCACAGTAGCTTAATCTTAATCTACAAGCAAAAATCTTGCTGAGGGTTTCAGACTGATGCACAGGTTTTGTCATAACTTTTCATTGACCCTGTTATTGAAAAAGTGGCATCAGTCAATGTAGCATTCCTTGTCAGCAAGCTTATTCCCACCCTTCCTCCATGACCTTTTACACTCACACTGATTTCTTACCAGAATCAGTGTGTTCAGGGATGTGAGAGCAACACTTGTTTTGTGATACTGACAGGTAACCTGCAAACATTTAAATGTTACCTAATCTTTTCAATTGCAACATGATGTTGAAATATTATACATTCATATGTTCATAGAATTAAACAGACCCTTCAGCTCAACTTGTCCATACTGACCAAGATGCCTATCAAAGTTAGTTCCATTTACCTGCATTTGGCCTATATATCTCTAAACCTTTCCTATCCATATGCGTGTCCAAATGTTTTTCAACACTGTAATTGTGCCTAACCCACTACCACCTCCTTTGGCGGCTGTGTGGTGATGTATTAAATTTTGTAAATATTAGAGGAAAGTATGAACAATTCCAAGTGATGCATTAACACTTTGCAAGCTCACTGCATGCAAGGTATCAGTACAAGTTAAAGACTGTGGGTTTGTTAAATGCTTGCTAATAGTGGCTCAATTCTTACACATCTAAATGCTTGTTAATAACGACTGGATCCTTTTTGGCCTCAGGCATGAGAACAAAAGAACCAGGAGTTTATCCATCTCTGAAGAGTTTATCTGTTTCTCAATACTTGTGGATTGAACTCCTATCTGTTGAGGCACCTTTTGCTGGTTCTTGGGGTTTCACCTACACCAAGGAATCATGATCATCAGTGCCTAGGATGGACCCAGGGTGATTTCACCAGTTGGAATTTGGATTTCCCTCAACAACAGCATCGATCAAGTCCCCCAACGATAGCAATAATCAAGTGGAGACTAAGAATCACGAGCCCTGAAATCTTAGTAACTTTCTGAATAGTACTTAGTGTGGTTTACATGTGCTTTCTGTTTTATGATAATAAATTAGGCTTAAGTTACTTTGTTGTGCTTGTACACTTATTACCACATTTCCACTGGTTTGACTCAAATTGGTTTGGGTCTGATCAACCCAGCCATTTCAGCAGCTGGTCCAGAACCATCTCACATTGTGTGAAAGTCCTGCCCTTCAGATCTCCTTTAAACCTTACACCTTAGCTTAAAACTATCCCCTCTAAATTCTAGACTCCCCAGCCCTGTAACTATCTGCCTTGTCCATTGCCCTCACAACTGTATAAATTTCTCTGTAAGGTCACCCCTCAGATCCTTCACTCCAGGGAAAAAGTGGCAACCCACTCAATCTCTCCTTTATAACTCAAGCCATTTATTGGATATGCAATCGGTCCATCCACATTGAGTGAGTGTTGGTTATCAAAAAGAAGGTCTTGCTTCAGAAAGTGTAAGCCACACAGAATCTACTCCAGAGCTGCTTGAGTCACCTACAGGGGCCTAGGGGAGCAGAAGCGGAAAGGTTTCAGTTTTCTGGATGATTAGAGCTTGTCTCAATCACTCTTGGAGTGCACTTAGATCAGCTCATACCACCCTTCACCCGCGTAATTCCTGGATGTGCAGGGTGCCATTGTTTCAAAAGAAATGCCTGGTCTTGTGTGAGAAAGCCCACTCCAGCTGCTCACATGAGGCATCCATCCTTCCGCCTAAGATCTGCAATTGGCCGGCCACGAACTATGGTTCTTTCTCTGTAAGCCACCTTTGTGTGACTCGCACCTGAACCAGAGATGATACTGGGGCTTCCTCTGTTCACTACTTGCTTAACAAGTGATCCATAATTAGCTATGGGCCTTGTATTTCTTCCTCAGCAGTCACCCTGGCACTGGTAGATGACTGAAAGAGTTTGTCTTTGAAAGTTCAAAGTACATTTATTATCAAAACATGTGAACTTGAAATTTGTCTCCTAACAGGCGAACATGTGAAACAAAGAAACTCAAGAGAACCCATTTAAAAAAAAGTCAAACACCCAACGTGCAGAGATAAAGAAGCAAGTCATGCAAACAATAAATGGAAGTAAAGGCGTTCTGAACTGAAGTCCACAATAAGAGTCTGTCTACTGACCCCTAGTTCAGCGCAGAGCGAAGCAGTGAGCCGAACTGGCCCATCTCTCATCTCGGACCTTAACACATTAACCATTTCAATCTGGCCCAGTGCCTAAATCATTCTCCAAACATTGAGTTCAGTTGCTTCAATACTCCCTGAGGCCTGGACTCTGCTGCCTTGACTTGTCCTTTACCCAACCTTTTCAAATGTCCTGGTGCTAATTTGTTGGCCAAACATTGGGTTCAATGGCTTCGGTATGCTCTGGGGCCTAGATTCTGCTGCCTTGACTGGGTCTTTACCCAACCTTTCTGATATGGCCCAAGTGCTTAAGTCATTGTCCAAACATTGGATTCAGTGGCTTTGATTTGTTCTGGGGCCTGGACCCTGCTACCTTGACTTGGCCTTTATCCAACCTTTCCGAAATGGCTCGGTGCTTAAATCATTGTTATCAGCTGTGGAAACAACAGGGTTTACATGTCCTCTCATTCAGCAATTGGAAGGAGTTGAGGGATTTACATGGATAGAAAATCCTTAGAGGGACATGGGCCAAATAGTTCTAGCTTAGGTGGGCATCTCGGTCAACGTGAACCGGTTGGATTGAATGGCCTGTTTCCGTGCTGTATAACACCCTGACCCTCAGGGTCAAAGCATGTCATTGAACACATGGGCAAGCTTTTTCAAGCAGTGGCTTCATTTAATGGGACAGGGAAGTCAAGTGCTGGTGATGTATGGGACTAGGCTTATGGAACCATTGCACTCCAAACATCAGAGTTATATCTCCCCCACCCAGTGGAGCATACTTGCTCTCTGCTATTGTTGATGATTTGGATATGGACCTCGGTGGGTTGTCTGAACTGTGTTCCATCCAGTGGGACAGCATGGCATCAGTCCTGGATGGTGATATTTCACAGGATAAGGTTAACTCCATCTGCCGGTTGGACTGCACATTTTATGCCAGGGTGATAAAGCATGTTAGATAATCCTTTAACATAATTAAAATGTAACATTTACAACATTAATGGAGTCACATCCCTGGGACAATATCCTATTCCATGTTCTGTCTGCAACCGTTTCTCACATCTACATGAAGCATTGCCATAGAAAGACAGCATCCATCATCAGCGACCCTCACCACCCAGGCCATGCCCTTTTCTCACTGCTGCCATCAGGTAGAAGGTACAGGTGCCTCAGGACTCACACCACCAGCTTCAGTCACTACCCCTCAACCATCTGTTTCGAACAAAAGGGGATAATTACACTCATTCTATTTCTCGTGTTCCAACAACCGATGGTTTCACTTCAAGGACCCCTTATCTTGTTATTTCATGCTCTCATTATTTATTGCTATTTTTTTACTGCATATTTGCATAGTTTGTTGTTCATTGATCCTGTTTACAGTTACTATTTCATAGATTTGCTAAGTATGCCCGCTGGAGAAAGAATCTCAGGGTTGTACGTGATGACATGTACATACTGTATGTGCTCGGATAATAAACTTTACTTTGAACTTTGAACTTTTCAACAATTCACTGGTAAGTGTAACTTACAGTGTATTTTCAGATTGTAGCAACTCCATGCAATGTACAAAGCCTTTCCTTGATCTTAAGTCTACCGTTTCACATCCTATCATAGTGTGATGCCCTGGGAAAGGTTTCACTGCTAATGGAATGGTTTCTCTGTAGCAGCAGTGTTTGGGTTATGACAAGAGATAACGGGGGCTTTGGAATATGTGCTGTCCAATGAAGGGAGTGTTTTTTTCTTGTGTGCCTGAGAGTGAGTTGTTCTATATCTTTTGTTCGGTGGAAGATGAAGAGAGAAGGTGCCAGAAGGGAGTGGACTTGGAGTGGGGCCAGGAGTGAACAAAACCCAGGGGAATCGATGGAGGACCACCAGAAGGGAAATCGTGAGCGCCAACGTGTGCATTAGATTAGATTAGATTAGATTATGAGGACACACCGTCCTCTTTTATTGCCATTTAGTAATGCATGCATTAAGAAATGATACAATGTTCCTCCAGAATGATATCACAGAAACACAAGACAAACCAAGACTGAAAAACTGACAAAAAACACATAATTATAACATATTGTTACAACAGTGCAAAGCAATACTGTAATTTGATAAAGGACAGACCATGGACACGGTAAAAGTCTCAAAGTCTCTCGAAAGTCCCAACATCTCACGCAGACGGTAGATGGAAGAAAAACTCTCCCTGCCATGAACCTCCAGTGCCGCAAACTTGCCGGTGCAGCACCCTGGAAGCACCCGACCACAGCCGACTCTGAGTCTGTCCAAAAACTTCGAGCCTCCGACCAGCCCTCTGACACCTAGCACTGAGCACCATTTCTGCTGAGCACTTCAACCCCGGCCCCGGCCACCAAGCAACAGGCAAAGCTGAGGATTTGGGGCCTTCCCCTCCTGAGATTCTCGATCGCACAGTAACAGCGGCAGCAAAGCGGGCATTTCAGAAGTTTCTCCAGATGTTCCTCCGTGCTTCTCACGTCTGTCTCCATCAAATCAGGATTGTGCATGGCACCTACTTAACAATTACCGATATCATTCTGGAGTGGCCGCGTGCGCTGCGTCACGCCGCCATCTTCTCCTCCCTCCTTGACTGTTAGACTGTTTCATTAAAATGGGCCCTTTTCTTTTAGTTGTTCTTTACTAACCCTTTAGTCAAATTGAGAATTATAAAGCTAAATCATTTAATTGCATATGGTATGTTATTTCGTGGTACTGATTTGTAACAGGGTAACACATCACGCAGCATCCACACAAACAGGAGGTCTGACACCTCAGAGTGGCGGGGGGGTGGACAGAGACTGTCTTCCCTAGACTAACACTGCTGGCCGTACCTGAGTGTTATAATAGCAATGGATGTACTCAAGCCAAGAGTAATACTGGATTTGGCAAGAATTAACTATAATCGTTCGGTAATCCAGATACACCCCTAGTTCAGTGACATCAGTTGGGGCAACAGCTTTGGGAATGGCTTTTGCATTCTCTTGAGTTGGGTATAGTTCCTTAGCAACTACATGGTGTTCCAAGTCTGGTGTTTCATTCACTAAGAACTTGCTCTTATTTTTCTTGTCTGCTCAACACTTCCTCAGATTTTGCTGGCGTGTATCTTTTAGCACTCCTATAACCCAACCTCACTCAAGTTTTGAGTCACCCTGACGAGGCTTGTAACAAGGGTCTTGGCCTGAAACGTCAACTGTTTATTCATTTCCGTAGATACTGCCTGACCTGCTGAGTTCCTCCAGCATTTTGTGTGTGTTGCTCTGGATTTCCAGCATCTGCAGAATCTCTTGTGATTATGAATTCCTCCCTAGTTCTCTGAAAGACGGCAAGTACAGCTGAAACTGCAAAGTGGAATGAGTTATGCACAAGCTCTCTGTGTGTTGACAATCAAAGCTTCCTTAGAAAGATCCTTTAACACCATTAACTGATGTGTATGGCTTGCTGTACATTCTATGGTGCAAAACTGGGAATGGAATATTCCCAGGGATGAGAGACCATTAATACTCACCTCGCAATCTCCTCAAATCCTGGTGGATTTAACATGTTTATTAGCTCTAGCATTATAAGTGCAGCTCATTCAGGTCCATTGATTTTCTCCTTGAGAGGCCTCACAAATTCTGCCTCCACTTTTAGTTTTGTTTTAATACACTGAGGAGCCTTCGTGTTAATTTGAACTTGGGCCAAGGCCTAAGTCAGTTTTGAACTCCTACCTTTGTAGCACATCCTGCAGTATTCCAGCCTCACCCACCTCAGCTGAAATGAACGTTGCTCCAACCCAGAATGATTTCTTACAGCCTCCTGACAACTTCTTTGGGTTACAGTCTGCAAGAGGTATGAGTTGTAACCCACCTTTGGTAGGTGAGTAACTCCATCTATTTCACTGTTGTCTCCTGTATGGAGCTAACCCTTCATAGCCTGTATGCTCCATCAATATAACTCTGCTCAAGCAACACACCTTTGGTCTTTATAGTTCAGCTTCAACTAACTCAACCTCTTTTTCATGAAACATTGTGAACACTACGGTTGTATCAGTCTTCCCCCTGGCTTTCTGTGTATCAAAAGTAGTGGAAACTTTAGACGTTTAGAGCAGGGGTCCCCAACCTTTCTTGCACTGCGGACCGGTTTAATATTGACAATATTCTTGCGGACCGGCTGACCGGGCGTGGTGTTCAAGTAGGGTTAAACTCACCTCAACGTGTCTTTTACAGTTAGGGTTGCCAACTTTCTCACTCCCAAATAAGGGACAAAAGTAGCAGTCAAATCCCGGGACACTTTACCCCAGGAAAGACTACCATGACCATGAAGCCTTGCGCGGGCACCTGTGTGCGCATGCGTGACGTGCCGATTTTCTTTCTCCCACAAATCGATTTTGCCTTCATCTTCCCAACTATACTCTACATACGTTATTTCTACTTTATATAGGCTGTGTATTTGTCATATCATTCCTGCTTTTACTATATGTTGGTGTTATTTATTTTCAATTTTATGTGTTATTTGGTATGATTTGTTAGGTTATTTTTTGGGTTTGGGATCGCTCAAAAATTTCTCCCATATAAATTAATGGTAATTGTTTCTTTGCTTCACGCCATTTCAGCACGAAAGGTTTCATAGGAACGCTCTACCTTAGCGGGGGAAATACGGGACAAGGGCGGTCCTGTATGGGACAAACCAATTTAGCCCAATATACAGGATGTCCTGGCAAATACGGGACGGTTGGCAACCCTATGTTCAAGTTCAACAGTGTGTGACAGGGAATGAGGAAAGGTGCAGCTGACTCATACCATTTCCTCACTGACTGGTAGCACACGCTTTGCAGCCCGGTACCGGTCCGCAGCCTGGTGGTTGTGGACCGCTGGTCTAGAGCACCGTGCTTTGATTTCCCCAGGGCTGGGGAATCAAAACCTAGACAGCATAGACTTATGATGAGAGGGGAAAGGCTGGAAAGAAACCTGAGGGGCAACTCCTTCACACGGTGGGTGGTGTGTATTTGGAGCAAGCTGTCAATGGAAGTGGTTGAGGCAGATATAATGGTATTTAAAAGACACTTGGAAGATATACAGAGAGGTAAAGTTTACAGTGATGAGGATCAAATACAGGCAAATGAACCAGCTCAGGTGGGTCCCGTGATTGCATGGATGAGTTGGGCCAGTAGTGTGGTTCCCACGCTCTATTTGTCTATCACTAAGCTGCCACATGTAGATTCTATTGCACGCCTAGACTTCAGCACATTACTAACATCAGATTCGTCTCTGATAGTAATTGTCTCTGAATCTAGTCGTCACAGACTGGCCCTCACTCGAACTTACACCTGTGAGAATTTTGCCATAATTACAGCCCTCTCTTTGGCTGCATATTCAGACATTTTCTTCTTAGGTTTTAAGACCATAAGATATAGGAATAGAATGAGGCCATTCAGCCCATCAAGCCTGCTCCAACATTTGTCCAAAGTTGACTTACTTCTCTCAACCCCATTCTTCTGCCCTGTCCTCATAACCTTTGATTGCCCATACTGATTAACCTCACCTTTTCTTAATCTTAGAGTCATAGAGTACAACTGTATAGAAACAGGCCATTTGGCCCATCTAGTCCATGCTGAAGTGTTATTCTACCTCGTCTCATCAACCAGCACCTGCACCATATCTCTCCATACCCCTCACACGACTGAACTTATCCAAGTTTCTCTTAGGTGTTTAAATGAAGCCCACAATCATCATATTCTCTCCACCCTCTGAGTGAGGAACTTCCTCCTCAGGTTCCCCTGAAATATTTCACCTTTCACTCTTAACCTTAGAAGGAGGAGAAGATGGTGCGCGATGGCAGTGTGCGTGGTCTCGCCGATGAATGATACCTGTAATCTGTCAAGTAGGGGACCGTGAACAATTCTGATTTGATGGAGACGGATGTGAGAGTACGGAGGAACATCTGGAAAACTTCTGAAATGCCCGCTTTGCTGCCGCTGCTACTGTGTGGTAACCAGAATCTCTGGAGCAGAAGGCCCCGAATCCTCAGCTTTGCTTTTTTCAACGGCCGGGACGAGGTCAAAGGTGCTCGGCAGAAGATGAAGCTCGGGAGGCTGTATCAGAGGGGCTGGTCGGAGGCTCGAAGTTTTTGGATGGCGGCTGTGGTCGGCTGCTTCCAAGGCATCGGCAAGTTGACAGTGCCTGGAGGTTTATTGCAGGGAGTTTCTCCCTTTTGCCGCCTGCTATCGGGGACTCCGGAGTCGATCGACTCAGAGACTTTGAGACTTTTTTTTACCGTGCCCAGGGTTTTTCTTCATCAAATTATGGTATGGCTTTGCACTATTGTAACTATATGTTATAATAATGTGGTTCTGTTAGTGTTAGTCTTTGGTTTGTCCTGTTTTCTGTGATATCACTCCGGAGAAACATTGTATCATTTCTTAATGCATGTATGCATTTCTAAATGACAATAAAAGAAGACTAAGTGTTCTCATAATCTAAAAAAATCTAACCTATGACTCTAGTTCTACTCTCACCAAGCCTCACTGCCCCTCATAATTTTGTATACCTCTGTCAAATCTCCTGTCATTCTCCTATGTCTAGGGAATAAAGTCTTAAGTTATTTTATCTTTCCCCACAACTCATCTCCTCAATGTTCTTATAAAATTTTCCCTGTGCTCTTTCAAATTTCATATGTTGATATCTTTCCTGTGGGTAAGTGACAAGTAGCACACATTACTCCAATTTGGACCGACCAACACCTTATGCAACTTCAACATAACAGCCCAACAACTGTACTCATTACTTTGATTTATGAAGGTCAACATGCCAAAAGCTCTTTACAACCTTATTGACCTGTCACTTAAGATTTGTGGAGTATTCCCAGATCCCTTTGTTCTACCGCACTCCTCAGTGCCCTACCGTTCACTGTGTAACTTCTAGCCTGGTAGGTCCTCCCAAAGTACAACACCTCACACTTATCTGCATTAAATTCCATCTACACACACAAAACGCCAGAGAAACTCAGTAGGCCAGGTGGCATCTATGGAAAAGAGTACAGTCGACAGTTCAGGATGGGTTTCGGCCCGATACATCAACTGTACTCTTTTCCATAGCCTACTGAATTCCTCCAGCATTTTGTGCATGTTGCTTAGATTTCCAGCATCTGCAGGTTTTCACTTGTTTGTGATTAAATTCCATCTGCCATTTTTCCAGCTGGTCCAGATCCCACTGCATGCTTTGATAGACTTCCTCCCTGTACTCTGCACCCCCAATTTTGATGTCATCCACAAATTTGCTGATTTTTCCATATTTATCATCCAAATAATTCTTATAGATGGAAAACAAAAATGGACCCATGCCAATCCCTGCAGCACACTATTAATCACAGGCTTCCAGTCAGAGAGGTAGCCATCTACTACCCTCTCTGGCATCTCTCATGAAGCCAATGTTAAATCCAATTTACTACATCATCCTGAATGCCAAGTGACTGAAACTTCTTGACCAATCTCCCATGAAGACACCAAAGGCTTTGCTAAAGTCTATGCAGACAACATTCACTTCATCAACTTCCTAGTAACTTCCTTGAATAACTCCATAAGATTGGTTAGACACGCGCAAAGCCATGTTGACCATCCCTAATCAGGCCCTGTCTAGCCAAATACTTACAGTGTATATCCCATCCCTTCAAATATCTTCCAATAAATTACCAGTAATTGATTTCAGAATCACCAGCCTACTTTTAGAGCCTTTCTTAAACAACAGAACAATGTTAGCTATCCTGTGGTTCTCTAGCAACCTGCCTATGGTTAAGGACATTTTAGACACTACTGTTAGGGCCTTGCAATTTCTGCACTGGACCCTCACAAGGTCTGAGGGGTCACCTTGTCAGGCCCTGTGGAGGTATCCACCCTAACTGACAAGAGCAGTGCCTCTTCTGTAATCTAGATATGGTTCATGACTTCATTGCTATTTTGCCTTAGTTATATAGACTGTGTCCGTCTGCCAAGTAAATACAGATAAGAAAAAGTCCACTTAACATCTCCCCATCTCTTTCAACTCCATACATGGATGACCACACTGATCTTCGAATGGACCAATTTTGACCCTTATTATCCTTTTGCTCTCATTATCTGGCTATGCCCTTGGGCTTCTCTGTCATCTGTCTGCCAGAGCAACCTCGTGCCTTCCTGATTTCCCTCTTGATTGTTCTCTCGCATTTCTTACACTGCTCAAGTAGCTCATTTGTTCCTTGCTGCCTGTACTTGCAACACATCTCCTTAACTAGGGCCTCAACATCCTGTAAAAAACCTGTCAACCTTGCCCTTTATTCTAACAGATACGTACAAACTCGGTACTCTCTACGTTTCCTTTTTGTAGGCCTCCCACTTTCCAGGCATTCCTCGTGATGTAATTGGGTTCACTGTCCATGAAGCTCTCAACTCAAAGGGAAACTAAGTCGTATCTAATACATGCATCTACAAGTACCCTCACTATAGATAGCTTATACTGTATCAGCCTACATGTTAAAGACTAGTTTACTTCACTGTCTAGTCTCTACAGCAAGGTCCAACTGCCAATACCTACTAATTAACTAATGCCCCCCCCCAAACCAATCAGGAGGTACTTCTAGCTAATAAAATATTTTTTTATTTTTAATGGTAAGCATTTAAACTTTGGACAAATAATTTTTGACACATTTGAAACTCAGGATTTTTTATTTACAAAAAAACTTAGAATTACAAAATATTTGTAAACTACAAAGGATTGCCAATCATAGACACAATTATTACAAACTAAAGGGATCTACAAACAAATTGCAGACAATCAAGTCATCCATCACAAAAACCAAAGGCAGAGGAATGAATTCTAGTTCATCCTTCTTCCTGTTACCCCCATGTTTGTGATGTTCTCCTTGTCAATCTTCACCTTCTCTTGTGAAGTTTAATGGCAGTTGGCAGACCAGCATAACCACCGTCTACTGAGGAGGAGAGAGGAGCAAAGAGATGGGAAGTGCCTGCTTTGCTGTAGCATCTGCCTTTTCATTACCCGATACACATACACGGCCATAGTTCTGTTGTATAGACAAACAGATCCATCTGTCAGCCTTCCCCCCACCTCAGCAGTAAACCAGGGGATAAATATCCCGAAGGCCAGACCGGTCTTTAGAGCCATCTGTAAAGTAAGACAAAAAGGAAATATACTGCTGCCATCAATGACCAGGCACCCTGTCACCACCCACAGGACCCTGTCTGTCCCCTAGTAACGTCAAATCTATTCGCATCTCTGGAGATTTCCATGGTGCAGCTCTTGGCATGGCCACATTTGGGCTAATGCACAAATCTCCGAGACCCTTTATTCCCTAATCATTCACCCAGTACATCTACCAACTCTGCTAGTATATTCCAGACAATCAATTAAAACAGAATATGTCAAATGGGTTGTCCCCCACCCTATTAAGGAAGTCCAGTATGCAATTTTTCTCTCTACAGGCCAAGAGGCAGCTGGCTTGGTTCGACCCCCAATACATCTCCAGGTGGAGTCAGAGTGCTCCACCAGAGATTGTAAGTGTACTGATCTATAGAATACCCAACCTATATAAAACTGAACGAGATGCCTGCCCACAAATCACTCAACCATAAACCAGACAAGAGCGTGTTAAAGTGTGATAAATTGACCATAGCACATTCCTAGAAGTGCCCCATCATACACAGCACATAGAGTTAATGAGCTGCTTACGTTTCTTCTCCAGAATCTTTAACAACACACACAAAATGCTGGAGGAACTCAGCAAGTCAGGCAGCATCTATGGAAATGAATTAATAGTCGATGATCCGGGAAGAGACCCTTCTTCAGGACTGAAAAGCAAGGGGGTAGACACCAGAACAGAAAAAGTGGGGAAGGGGAAGGAAGCCAGCGGGCAAGTGATAGGTGAAGACAGGTGGGGGGGACTTTATATGTGATCTCCAAGTCAGTCTCACATCTCGCTATAGCCCCAAATATTTAAACACAGGAGCCCTAAACAGTGAACACCCATACAGGTGAATATAATCCACCCTATCTTTCTATTACTACGGTATTACTACGTGGTGGGCGCCCTCGACCAGGAGACAGCGGGCTGCGTTATTGAATTTCTGCATCAGCCCCTGGCAGCAGACAGGTACGGGGCACTCAAGGCCCTGTTAATCCGCACATTTGGCCTCTCCCGCTGCGAACGGGCCGTGCGGTTACTGCATATGGATGGCCTGGGCGACCGCGCGCCATCAGCCCTGATGAGTGACATGCTAGCACTGGCAGACGCCATAAGCCTTGCCTGCTGTTTGAACAGATCTTCTTGGAGCAAATGCCAGAAGACATCTGCCTCCTGCTAGCAGCTGAAGACTTCAGAGACCCGCGCAGGGTGGCTGCCCGCGCGGACGTGCTTTGGCGCGCCAAACAAAATGGCAGAACCACCATCGAAATTAGTGCTGCTGCACGGCTGAAAGCTCAGTCCTCCCGTACCCCAACAGTGGAGCACGTAACACCCACAACAAGGGAGGGCACCACTTCTGGGTGTTCTTATCATCAAAGGTGGGGTTCCGGGGCCCACTGCTGCCGACCGCCATGCTCGTTGCAGGGAAACGCCAGGACCAGCCATCACTGATGGCTACAGCGGCTGGTCACTGTGATAGCCTCCTCTATGTTTGGGACAAGCACTCTGGGCACAGATTCCTGGTGGACATGGGGGCAGAAATCAGAGTCCTACCCCCCTTGAGCCACGACACCCGAACTAGAAGAACAGGACCGGAACTTACAGCAGCCAACAGCAGCACCATCTGCACCTACGGCGCAAGAACCATCCCCTTGCAGTTCGGTTCCAGCTGCCTTACATGGCCATTTACGCTGGCCGCAGTATCACAGCCATTGCTGGGTGAGGACTTCCTCCGCCTGCACTGCCTGCTCGTGGATTTGAAGGGATGACGACTGGTCGATGCGAAGACGTTCCAGACCTTCTCCCTCAGTGATGCCAGGTTACCGGCCCCGCACCTGGACTCCGTCACTTACTCCGACAAAAAGTTCGCCAGAGTGTTATCGGAGTTCCTATCTATCATCACACTGCAGTTTTCCTCAACAAACCCCAAGCACAGCGTGATGCACCACATCCCCACACAGGGACCTCCCCTTCATGCCTGGACCCACAGGCTACCGCCCGACAAGCTCCGCCTCGCGAAAGAGGATTTCAAGAAGATGGAGGAGATGGGGATTGTGCAGCGTTCCGACAGCCCGTGGGCCTCCCCACTCCATACGGTGCCCAAGTCCGCGGGAGGGTGGAGACCGTGCGGCGACTATTGGAGGCGGAATGACGCCGCCACGTCCGATCACTATCTGGTACTGCACATCCAGGACTTCACGGCCAACCTGCACGGGGTGCGCATCTTTTCGAAGATTGACCTGGTCTGAGGGTATCATCAGATCCCAGTCCACCTGGACGATGTACCCAAGACAGCCCTCATTACCCCCTTTGGCCTGTTCGAGTTCCCCAGGATGCCGTTCAGGCTCAAAAACGCAGCACAGACATTCCAACGCCTGATGGACACAGTAGGGCGAGATCTGGACTTTCTGTTCATCTACCTGGATGACATACTTATCGCCAGCCGCTCCCGCCAGGAACATCTAACACATTTATGCCTGCTCTGCCGCTGCCCAAGCGACTACGGCCTGGCTATCAACCCCGCCAAGTGCCAGTTCAGTCTACCCGCCATCGACTTCTTGGGACACCGGATCGGCTGCCATGGAGCTGTGCCCCTGCCAGCAAAAGTTGAAGCCATCTGCCAATTCATCAGACCCAGCACTGTTAAAGGCCTGAAGGAGTTTGTTGGGATGGTTAACTTTTATCACCGTCTCCTGCTGTCAGCGGCCCAGATCACGCGGCCCCTTTTTGGCTTGATGTCCGGCAAGGTCAAAGAGGTCACCTGGACAGAGGAGGCGACAGCGGATTTTGAACATGCCAAGAATGAGCTAACAAACGCCACGCTCCTAGTCCACCCCCGGGTCGACGTCCCCACTGCCCTCACTGTGGATGCCTCTGATGTGGCAGCTGGCGGCGTGCTCGAGCAGCTCATCGAAGGTCAGTGGAAGCCGCTCGCTTTTTTCAGCTGGCACCTACGAACCCCGGAACTTAAGTACAGCGCTTTCAACAGGGAGCTGCTGGCCCTGTCCCTTGTCATCCGGCACTTCAGGTATTTTCTGGAAGGGAGGGAGTTCACAGCCTTCACAGACCACAAGCCTCTCACTTTCGCGTTTGCCGAAGTGTCGGACCCGTAGTCGGGCCACCAGCAACGCCACCTGTCATACATCTCGGAGTTTACCACCACGATCAAGCACATCTCCGGGAAGGACAACGTGGTGGCAGACGCGCTGTAATGCACCTCCGTCCAATCAGTGTACTCTCTGTCTCTGGGGGTGAATTATGCAGCGTTAGCTAAGGCGCAATGGCTGGACAGTGATATGCCGGTGTACTGACCTGCAGTCTCAGGGCTCCACCTCAAAGACATACCCATTGGGCCCGAAGGTAATGAGCTCCTTTGCGATGTGTCCACCGGGCAACCTCGGCCCATTGTCGCGACCGCTTGGAGGCCCTGCGTTTTTAACGCCTTGCACGGTTTAGCCCACCCTTCCATCTGGGCGACTGTCCGGCTGATTGCAGACAGGTTTGTGTGGCACGGTCTATGCAAGCAGGTCGGGCACTGGGCCAGGACATGCACACACTGTCAAACCTCCAAAATCCAGAGGCACGTGAGGGCCCCACTGCAACCCTTCCAGCCGACACATAGGAGGTTTGAACATGTCCACGTGGACATCGTCGGCCCACTGCCCGTTTCGAGAGGAGCGAGATACCTGTTCACCACGGTGGACAGGTTCACGAGGTGGCCGGAAGCTATCCCACTCGCTGACACGGCCACGGAGACATGCGCCAGAGCCCTGATTACCACCTGGGTGGCACGGTTCGGACTCCCGGCCCACGTCACTTCAGACAGGGGTGTGCAGTTCACATCGGCTTTGTGGTCTGCACTGACACAACGCCTCGGAACCCAGCTCCACCGAACGACTGCTTACCACCCACAGTCCAACGGCCTGGTGGAATGTTTCCACAGGCACTTGAAGTCAGCCCTGATGGCACGCCTCCAAGGGCCAGACTGGGTTGACGAGTTCCCCCGGGTGCTGCTTGGCATCTGCACAGCACCCAAGGAGGACCTGACTGCATTATCAGCTGAACTTGTTTACAGTGCCCCGCTCACAGTTCCCGGTGAGTTTGTGCCAGCACCCTGTGGCCTGGAGGACACACCTACGGCAGTCCTAACTAAACTCCAGGAGCGGCTTGGAACACTTGCCCCAGTCCCGACGTCCCATCACGGAACAACACCCTCTTTCGTGCCCAAGGACCTATAACAGAGTAAGTATGTTTTCGTTCACCGAGGCATGCACAGACCACCCCTGCAGCGACTATACGAAGGCCCCTACAAGGTGGTGCGCCAAAATGGGACGACCTGCGTTCTTGACATCGGCGGTCATGAAGAGACTTTTACCATTGACTGTCTCAAACTGGTGCACCTAGACCTTGAACGCCCGGTTGCAGTGCCACCCCCACGATGACTAGGCCGGCCACCTATAAGAACTGACAGTGTGCAGGCTGTGGACTCTGCACCTCCTAGCGCCGGTTCTGGGGGGGGTCACGTGCCGGCTCGCTCACGCGGCAAGTGAACCGTCTCCAGCAGTCGCAGGCCGGTCCGCAGCCAGCGGCAACCGAGTGGGCTCTGGGTGCGGGGCAGACCTCGGCCCGGAAGCCGACGTCACTTCCGCCCCGCAAAGAGTGGGGGATGCTGACAGCGGGCACTTAAACACGCGTGGATTGGAACAGGAAACAGTTCAACCAGACCTGTTCAACTCGATGTGTTGCTTTCACTTGTTGCGTATCAGTGCGACCACAACATTCAGTATTCTCTGGAGAAGGCAGAGCTCTAGACAATAAACCCTCTCCCCACAGCTATATGTCTATCATACCTCACAATCCGGATCTTAAAGGATAAATGTGATTGCAACCAAGTTTCCAGTACACAAACAACACTCAGGGGAACACCAAAACTTGAAACATATGCTTTAAATTCCTGCCTGCATTCCAATGAAAAACTGCAAGCTGATCAGAAAAGATCAATGTGTAGCACCCTGTACAATCTCCCTCCACCACCAACACATTCCCTCCAGCTATCATTTGCCAAATCCTCTCTCCAAAGTATTTCATGTCCTATTCTGCAGTGATTCCCACCTGATGCTGCATCCACCACTATCCTGATTCTATCTGATGTCTTTAATCACCTTTCAACATCTGCACTGTTACATTAACCACAGCACAATGAACAGCAAGAAAATGTAATTTAAAAAAAAATCTATACCTCACTAGATGCCTCACCTCCCTCACTCCCTGCCTGCACAATCTTACTCCATGGTCCTCCTCTATCTGAAGCCCTGTAAGTATCTGTTTTAACCTGACATCCATCAGGTGTAGAGGAACCAAATCTTCTCACAGCTTCAGCATAAAAAATTATGCACTACCTTCACCTTCTGAATTTCCTGAACCTTCTGTGAAGCGGGGCAACTTAAATAAGCTGCACTATGAGCAAGCCCACAGTTGCTCAGCACCAACTTAACAATTCCTATGTTCCCATGTTCATGCTCACCTCCATATTTTACATGTGAAAATGGCAATGTTGTGATAATAATGGGAGATTTCAATATGCAGGTGCATTGGGAAAATCAGGTTGGTGCTGGATCCCAAGAAAGAGCATTTGTAGAATGCTTACAAGATGGCTATTTAGAGCAACTTGTGGTTGAGCTCACTGGGGGAAAAGCAATTATAGATTAGGTGTTCTGTAATGAACCAGAATTGATTAGGGAGCTTAAGATAAAGGAACTCTGAGGAGGCAGTGATCATAATATGATCGAATTCACCCTACAGTCTGAAAGAGAGAAGCTAAAGTCAGATGTATCAGTATTACAGTGGAGTAAAGGAAACTACAGAAGCCTGAAGGAGGGGCTAGGTGAAGTTGATTGGAAGGGGGACACTAACAGGGATGATAGCAGAGCAGCAATGGCTAGGGTTTAGGGGTGCAGGATAGATACACCCCCAAGAAGAAGAAGTATTCTAAAGGAGGAATGATGTAACTGTGGCTAGCAAGGGAAGCTAAAGACAGCAGTAAAGCAAAAGGAAGACATATAACATCGAAAAAAATAATGGGAAGTTAGAGAGTTGGGAAGCCTTTAAAAACTAGCAGAAGGCAACTAAAAAGCCATAAGAGGAGAAAAGATGAAACAGGAAGGTAAGCTAGCCTATAATATAAAAGAAGATATCAATTTTTTTTAGATATATAGAAAGCAAAATGGAAGGAAGAGTGGATATTGGTCCACTGGACAATGTGAGTCGTGTTGGGGGACAATGAAATGGCAGATGAACTTAGTACGTATTTTGCATCAGTCTTCACTGTGGAAGACACCAGCAGTATGTCAGAAGCTTAAGAGTTTCAGGGGCAGAGGTGAGTGTAGCTGCTATTACTAAGGAGGAATTGCATGGGAAGCTGAAAGGTTTGAAGGTAGATATGCCACTTGGACCAGATGGACGTCACCCAGGATTCTGAAAGAAGTAGTTGAAGAGATTATAGATGCATTAGTAGTGATCTTTCAAGAATCATTAGATTCTGGAATGGCTCAGAAGCACAGGAAAATTTAAGAAGTGGGGAAATCAGAAGAAAGAAAATTAGTTAGTCTGACTTCAGTGGTTTGTCAGATATGTGGTTTCAGGGTACTTGGAGACACATGATAAAATAGGCCAAAGGTAGCCTGGCTTCCTTAATGGGACATGGGCATGGACTAGCAGGCCAGTTGTAGAAATGTGGTTCTCGAGCCCATGTTTTGTGATTGTAGTGGAGAATGTGGGCTTGGTGAGGTCTGGGAATTTGCCCAGTGATTGTGCAAACTCACACCTGGTTGTGCATGCACTTGACAGTGCTGTTGTGAGGAACTTACTGGGGGGAGCAGGGTAACGACCCAAAATCCTTGATATTCACAAGTCAGCAGTTCTTAAGATCCACTAACAGTCCCTGGGCACACTAGAAATCTGTACTGAGCAGAGGTCTAGCCACTTTGGCCAGGACGAAGTACCACCCACTGAAGCAGAGTGTCACTGTTGTGTCCCATAAGTCTAGACCCTGCTACTGTTAGCGGCCTCCAGTGAGGTTTCATCGCTCTTTGCCTTCTTATTAATAAAAGATGCTGGCAGCACACTCACTTGAGCACCCATGTCACAAAGGAAGCATTGCCCTGAAAGGGTGTCTGTAATGAACAGTAGATGGCCCTGGCAGCTGGAACCTCTAATTAGAGGCTGCAAGATGGTTGGCACTTCCTAGCATTCGTACCAAAGCAAGAAAGGTAAAAACACAGACCTGATATTGTCTGTTTCGCAGCTGCGGCCATCCTTATGTTGGGGGCCTTGCTGATGGGTTATTGGGGTAGAGGTGGAATGGGGCACCACTGCCTGGCTGAGTGTAGACTATCAGCCATTTTAGCAAGCTCCCTGTCGTCCTTCACAGGTGTATTAGTGAGGGCTATGTGAACTTGATCAGGCACTGGTTGCCTGAAAAGCTCTTTAAAAATAAAGCAAGGATTGTGATATCCCAGGAGAGACAACAGGTAGTCTGGGGGCTTAGCATCATTGAGACCAGGCAAGAAGGGCAACTGTTTGGTGCACGTAAACTGCGGTCCTCCAAAAATCTGTTAAACGTGAGTTTTCAGTGATTGACATTTATCATGTTCAGGTGGGACTTCTAGTAGAGTCATCGCTCTTGCAGTCATGGAGTTACTGAGCAATGCTACCATATAGAAATAATTAGAGTTGTCAGTGCAGATTTCTCGTAAATTGTGCTTTGGCTTGTACGACCCAGGCAACAGCATTTTGCTCCCAAAACTCCTGCAGTTTCAAAGTGACTGCATTGGCCGACATGTCCAATAACTCTGGAATTGTCCTAGTGTATCAGGGTCACCAATGTAGGTTTTAGCAGATAAAAATGGTGGTGGCATTTTATGTTTAGGAAAACCCATAACAACTCATTTATTGAATTCTTAAACCTGAACACAAAGCACAATAAAAGTACTTTACATAACTACATCATCATGTCAGACCTGCCTCTTAAAGTGAACTTCAACTCAATGTTGGTAGAGAAATTATGTACATTTCTGCCAATTACATTACCCTACAAGGAAATTACCGATAGAGTTTAATCTGGCCAAATGTGAAGTGTTGCACCTTCACAGGTCAAATGTAAAGAGCAGAGGGACTTTGTGGTCCAAGTTCATAGCTCCCTGAAAGTGGATAGACAGGTTGACAGGGTGGTTCGAAAGTATGTGGCATGTTTGCCTGTATTAGTCGAGTTCAAAAGTCAGAAAGTTATGTTGCAGCTTTATAAAATTCTAGTTAGGCTGCACTGGAGTACTGCATACTGTTCTGGTTGCCCCATTATAGGAAGAATGCTGAGGCTTTGGAGAGGGTGCAGAAGCAGATACCAGGATGCTGACTGGATTAGAGGGCATGTGCTATAACAGGAGGCTGGACAAACTTGGTGGCTTTCTCTGGGGCAGTCGAGCCTGAGAGGAGATCCAGTAGCAGTTTATAAGATTATGAGAGGCATAGGTAGAGTAGAGACAGGCAGTACTTTTTCCCCAGGGCTGAAGTGTTTAAAACCAGAAGGCATGCATTTAAGGTGACGAGGGGTAATTTCAAAGTAGATGTGAGGGCAAGATTTTAACACAGAGAACTGTGAGTGCCTGTAATGCAATGCCCGGGGAGGAAATAAAAACAGATACACTAGGGTCATTTAGGAGCCGTTTAGTTAGGCACATGAATGTGAGGAAAATGGAAGGATATGGACATTAGGTAGCTAGATGTGATCAGTTAGTTGACCATTTGATTACTAATTTATTTAGTTCGGCACAACATTGTGGGCCAAAGGGCCTGTTCCTGAGCTGTTCTGTTCGACGTTCTAAACTTACCAGAAGCATGCCATTAACTTCCACCTCTACTCACTAAAGCCTCTTGAGCCAAAGCCTCAGCTTCCCACTCTAACACTGGTCCACTCACACCATCGCCACTCCCACAATGGCTCCTCCAATTAAACCTAACTTCTTTCTATTAGCCCTTATCAAGCACCCAATAATCTGCATGATCTAAACCCATGTGTAAAATGGATCAGCAGATCTGCAATTGACACTAAGATTGGAGGTGTAATGGACAATGAGGAGGGCTATCAAAGCTGGCAGCAGGATCTGAACCAGCTGGAAAAATAGGCTGAAAACTAGCTTATGGAATCCAATGCAGGTAAGTGTGAGGTGTTGCACTTTGGGAGGATAAATCACGGTTTACATGATGAGCGGGAGGGCACTGAGGAGTATGGCAGAACAAAGGAATCTGGGAATATGGGTCCATAATTCCTTGAAAGTGTCATCACAAGTAAGAGAGCTATTGGCACATTTGCCTTCATAAATCAAAGTATTGAGAAGAGGAGTTGGACATGATGCTGAAGTTGTATAAGATGTTGGTGAGGCTGAATTTGGAGTATTGTGTGTAGTTCTAGACATCTACCTACAGGAAAGCTGTGAATAAGATTGAAAAAATACAGAGAAAATTTACAAGGATTTTGCCACCACTCGAGTGCCTGAGTTACAGAGAAAGGTTAAATAAGTTAGGACTTTATTCCCTGGAGAGCAGGAGAATGAAGGGAGATTTAATAGAGGTATACAAAATTATGAGGAGTATAGATAGGCTTTTTCCACTGAGGGTCAGTAAGACTAGAATGAGGTCATGGGTTAAGGCAGAAAAGTGATTTGTTTAAGGGGAACATGAGGGGGATCTTCTTCACTTAGAGGGTGGTGAGAGTGTGGAATGAGTTGCTAGTGAAAGTCAGATCACAAACATGAGAAGATCAGCCAATGCTGGAAATTAAAGTAATACACACAAAATGCTGGCAGAACTCAGCAGGTCAGGCAGCATCCATAGAAAAGTGAAAATAGTCGACGTTTCTGGCCGTGACCCTTCATCATGCCTGGAAAAAAGATGTGAATACAAGCTGTTGCTCCTGCAATCTGAGTGTGGCCTCATCACGGCAGTAGAGGAGGCCATTGACTGACATGTTGCAATGGGAATGAGAAGTAGAATTGAAATGAGTAGCCACTGGGAGATCCCTCTTTTTATGTCAGACAGAGCAAAGGTGCTCAGCAAAGCGGTCTCCCAATCTTTGTCGGATCTCACCGATATGCAGGAGGGATACACCAGGAGCACCAACGCAAGATATTGTTCTGCTTTGCTGGCTGCCTACCACCTCTCAGGACCCAACGTAGATTGGGAGACTGCTTCACTGAGCAGCTTTGCTGATGACATGAACATCGATTCCTCAAACTGCCCCACCCCATTTCATCATTCCCCACTCCCGTTTCCCTCTCTCAACCTATCTCCTTTCCTGCCCATCACATCCCTCTGGTTCTCCTCCCCATTCTCTTTCTTCCATTGACTTCTATCCTCTCCTGTCAGATACCCACTTCTCCAGCCCTTTATCTCTTTCACTAATCAACTTCCCAGCTCCCTTCTTACTCTGACTTCTCATGTTTTCCCCCCCAGTCCTGATGAGGGGCCTCAGTCCGAAATGTTGACAGTTTTCTCTTTCCTTTGGACGCTGCCTGGCCTGCTGAGTTCCTCCAGTATGTTGTTTGTATTGCTAGTGTTAGTGGTGGATACGGGTTTGGTTTCAACATTTAACAGAAATTTTGATAGCTCCTTGGATGGGGGGGTGTGGAGGACAATGGCCAGGGTGCTGGTCAATGGGACGAGGCAGAATAACATTTCAGCATGGTCTAGATGAGCTGAAAGGCCTTTTTCTGTGCTAAAGTGTTCTATATTTCTACTTCTGCCAAAATTCCCAACAGGCACTGCTTGATTTTTTAAAATTTCATGCTTACTCGTTACAAGCAAGACTATAAATCAAACTTAAGCCTTTACATGAGCTTAACTTGATTTTAGGCTAAAGTGACTCTTTAATTAGTCCACTATCCTTCAATATTTTATTTCTGTGCCTCTCCAGGCTCTACAGATTTGTCATTAGATTACAGTCAGGAACTCCTGCTGCAATTACCATGTCTGCTTATTTTTTGTCAATGGCACTTTTACAAACACCTCCAAATATTCCTCCCATGTCTGTGTTTGAGACTGAAATATTGCAATTGTGCCTGATCTTTTAGCCATTAACTTTTTTTTGAAGTTGATGGATATTAGATTTCTCTTCTTCGGGATAATTTTTTGTTTTGAAGAAGAAGTATCTCAATTTGGCCCCACCAGCCACTTGTCACTTTAACATCCCAGAAAGGTGAAGGCTGAACTTGTCCTTTAGGAAGTTTATTTATTTTAAGTTCAAGCTGGCCAATTGTGCATGACTGAAAACATGGCCCTTCCAGACTTCAGTGAAAATCGTCCATCATATAGTGACTCATGGTAAACTCCTCAAAACTCTTCATCTTCTGCTGGCACGAAGGTGAATAATGAGCATTACTGCATACATTAAAATGCATTTAAAATAGCATTAGGTGCTTGCAGAATAGTTAGTCATTCATAAAGAGAATCGGCAGTGATGTGCCAGGTGTTTCAAGAGGCTTGTGTGGGTTTTCAAGCCTTTTGCAGTACTAAGTAGACAATAGACAACAGACAATAGACAATAGACAATAGGTACAAAAGTAGACCATTCGGCCCTTCGAGCCTGCACCGCCATTCTGAGATCATGGCTGATCATCTACTATCAATACCTGGTTCCTGCCTTGTCCCCATAACCCTTGATTCCCCTATCCATAAGATACATATCTAGCTCCTTCTTTAAAGCATCCAGAGAATTGGCCTCCACTGCCTTCTGAGGCAGCGCGTTCCACACCTCCACAACTCTCTGGGAGAAGAAGTTCCTCCTCAACTCTGTCCTAAATGACCTACCCCTTATTCTTAAACCGTGCCCTCTGGTACTGGACTCTCCCAGCATCTGGAACATATTTCTTGCCTCTATCTTGTCTAATCCCTTAATAATCTTATATGTCTCCGGTGTGGAAACCAGCAGAAGCCCCTTTCGGACTGTAGTGTAACTGAGGTAATGCACAGAAATTGCACTGAACTGAGAGGAGGAGAAAGGCATTTGTTCTCACAGCTGCAGACAATGTCCTCCAATGTCCATCCCAGAGTAGCTCTGCATCCAGTTTACTGAGGAACTCAAGAAGCTTGTGCTACAGTGAGGATATCCCCACTGCTCTAAGGACTGATACACATTGCCAGCAGCTGTGAAGGAGATGACCACCTCAACTTCCCAAAGTCAGAGTTGAGTTATTGTCATATGCCTAACAATCCTACTTGTGGGTGGTGTCACGGGCACATGGCATCAGAGATATAGCATTTACAAGAAAAAAACATATATTGAACATAAATTATGCACATTTTTACAGGAATAAACATAATAAAAATGAAGTCTATTGCAGTGTGAAGTGGTCGAAGTACTGCAATACTGAGGTAGTGATTAGGGTTGTGCAGGTTGATTCAGGAACTGAATAGGTGAATGAAAGTAGCTATTCTGGAACCCAGAGTTGTGGCACTTCAGACTTCAGTAACTCCTGCGTGATAGTATCTGTGAGAAAATGGTAATGATAACCTGGAGCTAGAGACTTTCATAATGTAAACCCAATTTGTTATGAGAAAAGATTGTAGGTTCCCAGCAAGCTGAATACAACTTTTTGCAAGAGTGAATGAGGAAAATGGCTTTCCTGCAGTTATGCTCCCAATGTACTGTCCAGCTTGCTAGTGTCACACAGTACTATTACTGTATCATAGCGGTTAGTGCAATCACTTTACAATGATTCCTGCCGCTGTAAGTTTACACATCCTCCCGGAGACCACGTCAGTTTCCTCTCACATTCCAGACACGTCTGGTGGGTAGTGGGCTTGCTGTGTTGGTGCTGGAAGGATGGTGGAACTTGCAGGCCGCCCCCAGCACATCACATCCGAAGGTACAAAATGATGCATTCACCATGTGCTTTAATGTTTCAGTATACACCGTGACAAATAAAACTAATCTTGTATCTTATTTTCTTATCTTACAGCTCAGAGCTCCCTGGATCTCCGGTCAGTGTGTGACCATACACTAAGCATCATGCTGCTTGTTGGCTGGAGTCTACCATGCAACATCTGCCTGTTCACAGCTTGTTATACTTTCACTACTAAAAATCAATTAATTCACGACGGAGCAAAACCGGCAACTGATTGTTTGGAAACTCTGATGGCATCTGGCTCACTCATTAAACTGGAATATGAGTTGGGGCACCATTGTGAAAGCAGGACAGGCTTGGGGTCTGGACCCCCAGAGGTCAGAAATGTGGCTAGAGTAGTTGTATAATTCTTGTTCCCTTTAAATTCTCTGTAAAATTTATTACACTACAAGTGTTGGAGTGGTCGTAGGAATAATATCCAATAATCCAATAGTCCTGAGGGCGCTGGATTATCTCGGGTTTACTGGTGACCACAGTAAACCACCGTGGGTAGTGTTATATGGTAATAGGCACAAAAGAGTTAGTAAATAAATCACGTTAAATCTGAAGTAATACCTAGCAAAGGCAGCAGTTGCTGTTTATTTCTTGAAAGCTTGAAGACTGAGTTATTCCTAGAACAGTTCTTTGACTTGAACTTTGTGATAAATATTGCTTGCTTCATCAACACGCCCCTTTGGATATTTTAACCCTTCCTTTGCCCTCTCTATCTCTGTATCAGTGATCTGACTTAAATGGTTTTAAGTGTCATGATTCTTTAGCATGCTACAGGTAAATTTAATGTTGTTGCTCTGCACTGAACTAACTGCCCGCTTCAGACATATCCCTCAACTCTCCACATAGTGCAAATGTCAACATGATCCTTTTCAAGCACATGCCTCACAACTGGTGTTGTTTTTGAATTAAATAGCAATCAATCATAAGATATAGGAGCAGAACAAGGCCATTTGGCCCATCAAGTCTGTTCCACCATTTCCCTCTCAATTCCATTCTTCTGCCTTACACACCCTAACTAATCAAGAACATATTAATCTCTGCCTTAAATCTCCCAGTGACTTGGCCTCCACTACCGAATTCCACAGCCTCACACACTCTGGTTAAAGAAATTCCTTTGCATCTCCATTCTAAATGGACATCCCGCTATTATGAGGCTGTGTCCTCTGGTCCTAGACTCACCCACCATAGGAAACATCCTCTCCACATCCACTCGATCTGGGCCTTTTCAATAGGTTTCAATGAGATGGTTTCTGTATGATTTTCATCTTAATATTAGCAATCACTGAAATCGCACTCTATCATATCAAAACTATTGCCACAATAACACACATAAGATCAATTTAATATAAAAATGCATATTTAAAGAAGTTACTTGTTGTTTTAGCTGCTTCCCACAAATCCCTACCTATAGGCTTCAGGCAACATTCCCATATACTTCACCTCCCATATTTAACCTAGCCCCAGGAATTCTCTGTTGTAATCATGCTATTGGTGGTCTTGATTAATGATCATGTCAGTCATCATTTTCAGTAAGTGTGAAACTAATCTCATTCACTGCGAGGGTCTCACATTTATCTTTATATCCCATAACAGGAAATTAAATTTGTAGTATTATTCTCAATATCTTCTGCCTTCCCATCTTGAGGTATCTGTACTTGATAAACAGGCTCAATCATTATTTCTAATGTGCAAAGTGCTCTGCATTCCTCGCCTCACTTTCTTACTCTGACTTCTCATCTTTTTTCCAGTCCTGCTGAAGGGTCTTGGCCCAAAATATCGACTGTTTACTCTTTTATATTGACGCTGCCCAGTCTGCTGAGTTCCTCCAGCATTTTGTGTGTCTTGCCTGCATTCCTCATGATCATTAATTTGGGGTCAGCTCGGTCTGACGTGAACACGCAGTTGTGGGAGCTGGAATCTGCTGAGAATAATCAGGAAGAACTGAAGCATGTTAAACGATGCCCTAAGGGGTTTTAGTCCTTTATGAGTCACCTGCTCATTACCTTAACTCCGCGTGGAATTACCTTGCTAATTATCTCTGTAATATTGGATTTCACCAATTTCCTCAATGCTGTTAGACTAACAGGCCTAAAGTTTTCCTATCTTCCTATTGCACTCACAGTTTTCTAATCCTTTGAGAATTACTGGAATTTTGATGCTTTCCCACCAGCATATCTACTATCCCTACAGAATCTCCCACAGAACTCTGAGGAAGTCAGCCTTTGTTGAAAAGTTGTAATTTTAGCCCATCAGCCTAACTCATCCATACCGGCCAAAGTGCCTACTTTAGCTGGTCCCATTTGCCTACATTAGGCCCATGTCCCTCTAAACCTCTCCTACCCATATACATATCTAAATGTCTTCAACTCATAATCATACACACCCCTACAGCTTCCTGTGGCAGCTTGTCATGTCTACCCTCCTCTGTGTGAAAAGCTTGCCCCTCAGGTCTCCAGTAACTCTTTCCCCTTTCACCTTAAACTTCAAGCTTTGGATTTCCCTACCCGGGGAAATGTACTGTGGCCATTCACCTCATCTTTGCCAGTCATGGAGGGATACCAAGGTAACCTCTCAGCCTCCTTCATTCCGTGGAAAAAAAGCCCCAGTTTATCTCGTCTCTCCTCATTCCATAACTCAACCCTCCTCTCTCTCCATGGTCCTTTTATTATTTAGATTAGATTAAATTAGATTAGATTATGAGGACAGGCAGCCCTCTTTTGTTGTCATTTAGTAATGCACGCATTAAGAAATGATACGATGCTCCTGCAGAATGATACCACAGAAAGACAAGACAAACCAAGACTAAAAAAACTGACAAAAATCACATAATTATAACATATAGTTACAACAGTGCAAGCAATACCATAACATGATTGAAGAACAGACCATGAGCACGGTAAAAAGTCTCAAAGTCTCTCGAAAGTCCCATCATCTCACGCAGATGGTTGAAGAGAGAAACTCTCCCTGCCATGAGCTTCCAGCGCTGCAAACTTGCCGATGCAGCATCCTGGAAGCACCCGACCACAGTCCAACTCCGAGACTGTCCGGAAACTTCGAGCCTCCGACCAGCTCTTCGACACCGAGCACCGAGCACTCTGTCTGCCAAGCGCTTCGACCCCGGCCCCGGCAACAAGCAATAGGCAAAGCCGAGGATTTGGGGCCTTCCCCTCTGGAGATTCTCGATCGCACAGTAGCAGCGGCAGCGAACCAGGCATTTCAGAAGTTTCTCCAGATGTTCCTCCATGCTTCTCACTGCTGTCTCCATCAAATCAGGATTGTGCACGGCATCATAGCTCACAAATACGATATCATTCGGAGCAGCCGCGCACACTGTGTTGCGCCGCCATCTTCTCCTCCCCCTTTACCATCATTTTACAATATTTTTCTACTGTAAGGTCAATGCAAAATAATCACTTAGAATTCTTGTGTTTCACATAATTAATTCTCCATTCTTATTTTACCTCCTACCAGTGTTTACATTAGCTATTTTATTTTTATATTTCATTAGAAATTCTTTTTTTTAATATTCCTTGCCTGCTTCTTCTCAGATTGTTTACCCTCCTGATAATTCTTAAACTTCTCTTACTAGATTCTTAAAAACTTTCCAGTCCTCTGACCTACTACTAATTCATGTAGCAATGTAAGCCTTTTCTTTTCGTTTTAAAGTCTAGTCATTCTTAAATTTGTTACTTGCCCAAGGATGGTACGCTACTCTCAAACAGCCCTTTGACCTCACTATGCAGGTATAGAGTATGTCAGCTGTGCATAAAAGAGATGACGGGGATCTAAATGGATTGTTTGCATCTGCATTTACTCAGGAGAAGGACACAGACTCTATGGAAGTGAGGCAAAGCAACAGTGAGTTCATGGACCCTGTACAGATTACGGAGGAGGAGGTGTTTGCTGCCTTGAGGCTAATTAGAGTGGACAAATCTCCAGGGCCTGACGAGGAGTTCCCACAGACACTGTGAGAGGCTCATGCAGAAATTGAAGAGGTCATATAATCATTAAGTAGTTGGGATATTATGTTGAAGTTGTACAAGACATTGCTGGTGCATAATTTGGAGCATTGTGTGCAGTTTTGGTTACCTACCTACAGGAAAGATGTAAATAAGATTGAAAAAATACGGAGAAAATTTACAAGGATGTTGCCGGATCTTGAGGACCTAACTGAAAGGGATAGGTGAAATAGGTTAGGACTTTATTTACAAAACATAGAAGATTGAGGGGAGATTTTATAGAGGTATACAAAATTATGAGGGGTATAGATAGGGTAAATGGAAGCAGTCTATTTTCACTGTGTTTGTGTGAGACTACAACTAGAGGTCAGGGGTTAAAGGTGAAAGGTGAAATGTTTAAGGAGAACATGAGGGGGAATGTTTAAATTGTCCGAATTTCGCACTCGCCAGCACCAGGACCTGGGCCCTAGTGTGAGTTTCAGACTATTTAAACACCGGCCCAGAGAGTCTGGGGGCTTCTCTCTCCGCGAGGCTATATCTGTGAGACTGCCCCCAGGCTGCTGTGCTTCGTGTCTGTGAACTTTGTAGCGATTTACCCCACTAACGTGATGAACTGAACGCCGAAGCATTAGGTCTACTCTGGGGATTTGGATCTAAGAACTCATTTTGGTTCAGAATACTGTTGTTGTTCATTTCTATTATGATTTGTTTTGTGTGTTTGCTTTCTCTCTCTCCTGATGAAGAGTTTTGACCTGAAATGTCGACTGTTTACTCTTTTCCATAGATGCTGCCAGGCCTGCTGAGTTCCTCCAGCATTTTGTGTGTGTGCTGCTTAGACCTGTGGATAATCATTTTATTCTGTAATCAGGACCTAGTCTATTACTTAATAAAGTGTTCCTGTAGTAATCAAAATGTAGTTTTCATGGTAATCTTATCAACTGTACCGAATTTGTGCGCTAGCAGACTAGTTTTGCTGGTCTCCTGCTGTGCACCAGTTTTAATAAATCACCCATTATTTGGAACATCAACTCCAAGTGACCTTTTGTCTTGCTCCTGCACCTCGTTACAACAAGGAAATGGAAGTTGTGATATCAACGCAACCTTCCTGCAACATTACTGATTTGCTTCAGTCTCTCAGTGGTGGAGAACCTGTCCTTGGAGGAGGCTAGACTGCTTCTGCCATCGCACAACCAGGTCATCAATGCCCTGAGTGCTCAATGCTTTGTCATGCTTGGGTATCACTTAAGATCCCACCAGCTTTCTCAGGGGGGCAATATCTATCTTTTCTCTCGTCAGACTGTGCAGAACATAGAAGAGTGGAACACAAACCCACCACATCAGTGCTGATCATGGTGCCAAATTAACCCAATCCCACCTGTCTGCATGCGATCCCTATTCCCCCATTTCATTTCTGTTCATGTGTCTGTCTAAAATGGCACTATGTTGTGCACTTCCCTACCACTCCTGACAGCCCATTCCAGGCCCCTATCACATTCTGTGTGAAACTCTTGCCTTGCACATCTCCTTTAAACCTTTCCCCTCTCACCTTAAGTGCATGCCTTCTGGTATTCGACATTTCTACCCTGGGAAAGAGACTCTGATTATCTACCGTGTCTATGCCTCTCATAACTTTATATAATTTACTTTAAATAGATCACCCCTTAGCCTCCAGCACTCCAGAGAAAATGACCCAAGTTCATCTAGCCACTCTTTGTTGCAAATACTCTCTAATCCAGGCAACACCTAGTGAACATCTTTCTGCAGTTTTTCCAAATTCTCCACACCCTTCCTGTAATGTGGGAACTGGAACTGCACACAAAACTCCAAACACAATCTAACCAAACTTTTCTACCCCTTGGGAGGCACCATGGAACCTTAGCTGTCTCCTGTTTCATACTGTGGTTTAATGCAGCAATATACTGTACATACAATGTTAGAATTTGCAATGCTCTTCACTTGCCTTCCTGTCTCCTGGCAGTAAACATAGCAGCAACCATATTAGTCTATGGCAGTGTGAAACCTTCCCAAGTTCATAGAAACATAGAAACACAGAAAACCTATAGCACAATACAAAGTGGTGCCGAACATGCCCTTACCTTAGAACTACTGAGGCTTACCCGTAGCCCCGAATTTTTCTAAGCTCCACATGCCTATCCAGGAGTCTCTTAAAAGACCCTATTGTTTCTGCCTCTACCACCGCCGTTGGCAGCCCATTCCACGCACTCACCACTCTCTGCGTAAAAAACTTACCCCTGACATCTCCTCTGTACCTACTTCCAAACACCTTAAACCTGTGCCCTCTTGTGGCAGCCATTTCAGCCCTGGGAAATAGCCTCTGACTATCCACGCGATCAATGCCTCGCACTATCTTGTACACCTCTATCAGGTCACCTCTCATCCTCCATTGCTCCAAGGAGAAAAGGCCGAGTTCACTCAACCTATTCTCATAAGGCATGCTCCCCAATCCAGGCAACATCCTTGTAAATCTTCTCTGCACCCTTTCTATGGTTTCCACGTCCTTCCTGTAGTGAGGCGACCAGAATGGAGCACAGTACTCCAAGTGGAGTCTGACCAGGGTCCTGTATAGCTGCAACATTACCTCTCAGCTCTTAAAATCAATCCTACGGTTGAAAAAGGCCAATGCACTGTATGCCTTCTTAACCACAAAGTCAACCTGCATAGCAACTTTGAGTGTCCTATGGACTCGGTCCCTCTGATGCTTCACACTGCCAAGAGTCTTAATATTAATACTATATTCTGCCATCATATTTGACCTACCAAAATGAACCATCTCACACTTATCTGGGTTGAATTCCATCTGCTCCTTCTCAGCCCAGTTTTACTTCTTATCAATGTCCTACTGTAACCTTTGACAGCCCTCCACACTATCCACAACAGCCCCAACCTTTGTGTCATCACTAAAATTTACTAACCCATCCCTCCACTTCCTCATGAAGAGTAGGGGTCCCAGAACAGATCCCTGAGGCGCACCACTGGTGACCGACCTCCGTGCAGAATATGACCCATCTACAACCACTCTTTGCCTTCTGTGAGCAAGCCAGTTCTGAATCCACAAAGCAATGTCCCCTTGGATCCCATGCCTCCTTACTTTCTCAATAAGACTTGCATGGGGTACCTTATCAAATGCTTTGCTGAAATCCATATACACTACATCTACTGCTCTACCTTCATCAATGTGTTTAATCACATCCTCAAAAAATTCAATCAGGCTCGTAAGACACAACCTGCCTTTGACAAAGCCATGCTAACTATTCCTAAACATATTATGCCTCTCCAAGTGTTCATAAATCCTGCCTCTCAGGATCTTCTCCATCAACTTACCAACAGTAACTCTCTGGACCACAGTCCGTTATAACCAATGTCGTATCACTGAAGTGTTGTATGCGCATTTTGGCATCCCCTTTGCCCACCCCACAATCTCACAAAAGATTGGTTGATCACCAGATAACCGATTCACATCAACACACCTAAAATTCTGGAGGAACTCAGTGGGTCAGGCAGCATCCTTGGAAATGAACAAACAGGCAAAGTTTCAGGCGTAGAGGCTTCTTCAGGACTGGAAAGGAAGAGGGAGATGCCAGAATGAAAAGGTGGGGGGAGGGGTTGGACGATAGCAAAAAGGTGATAGGTGAAGCCAGGTGGGTGGGAAAGATAAATGACTGGAGAAGAAGGAATCTGTTAGGAGAGGAGAGTGGATCACAGGAGAAAGGGAAGGAGGAGGGGATCCAGGGGAAGGTGATAGGCAGGTGAGGAGAGAGAGGCAGGAGGTCAGAGTGGGGAATATAAGAAGAGGGGAGGGGGAGGGATTTTTTTAACCAGGAAAAATTGATTTTCATGCTATCAGGTTGAAGGCTATGCATGTGTTTGTTTGAGGGATAAATATTGACCGGGGGCGTTTGTTTTAAACCAACACTAATTTGATTCATTGCGTCACATTTTCAGCATGAGGACAGACAGAGTGTAAACTGTGCGCAGGTTGCTTTCGGTCAGAACAAGTGATTGATCTTCGGCTCTTTTACCTTCAGCAAGTCTGACAAAGAAAACTTAACCATTTGTTGTTGGAAGGAATCTCCCAAAAAAAAACTTGTCTTGCTCTTGTTAAAAGAAAAAAGACCCAGTACTTGGAAAATACAGAACTTGGCTGACAAGTAAAAGGATTAGAGTGGTCATTAGCCTGACTGGCATGTGCTGTGTTTGTTGATTTCAGCTGACCTGGTAGACCTCTCCGGATAAATGAAGGTTATTAACAGGGCAAAGAGCAGCATCAGAATTGAGTTATGTGACAGCATTGAACACGATCTCCCTTTCATCAATCTCTAGGAGCCCCTGGTCATAGAGACCTACGTTAAAGAGTGTGAGGGCTACTCGGACATCTTTTCTTGGGCTGAAAGACTGAGCCTATAAGTAGGTGTGCTGCCCTGTGGCACCAGGAGAGGGCAACACACTCTCACGTTATCCTGCCTCCCTCCCTGAGAGCCAATGTAGACCATCAATAGAAACATGCAGAAGCGCACACAGAGAAACACAGACACGCGTGCTGGTGGGCCGGAATGACCTGGTACCTTACTACACCTCAAAATAAATAAATAACTTAATACACGCTCAAACCATATGCACATATTTATACTGATAGACACAAGGGGTCCTGCAGATGCTGGAAATCCTGAGTAATGCACACAACATGCTGGAGGAACTCCGCAGGTCAGGCAGTATCTATGGATGGGAATAAACAGTCAGCATTTCGAACTGAGACCCTTCATCAGGACTCGGCCTGAAGCGTCAACTGTTTATCCCCATCAGGTCAGACGATGCCTGAGTGAGGAGCTCCTCCAGCACATTATATTTATACTGATTCTTCTTTTTAGGCAGCCTTTCGGAACCGAGGATGATTTATTCCCACTCCAGTAGAGTGGGTTCTGAGGTTAATAAGCCAGCTGTGGAGACTTGAGACTCTTCAACAGAAAGGGCAGGAGGTCCCCGATCAGACAGGTAGGTAGCTTGCAAGCTGGTTCACTCCTCCCCTTGCTTACACAGTGTCTCTGATTGCTCCTGATGCACAGACACAAAGCTCTCGGTCCTGTCCAAATGCCCCTTGTCCACTTTGAGGGTTTACGGGCCAGTAACTCCCAGGGGTCAGTGAGGAGGTTGCATTTATCGGGGGGGGGGGGGTCATGGCACTTTTGCTCTGCATATGCATACAAGTGCACCCACATTTGCGTGCACACACACACAATCACAGACACGCAAGGAGGGGAGAAAGCAGCTGATAAGAACGGGCATGTTAGCAGAAAGCCAGCATGGGCTCAGAAAGGAGAAATCGTGTTTTACTAATATGCTGGAGATCTATGAAGAGGCAACTAAAACTTATGATAACAATAGAGCCGTTAATATCATTTACTTGGACTTTCAGAAGGCTTTTGACGAGGTACCCAACGAGAAGTTAATAGTCAAATTACAGGAGGTAGGGATTCAGGGGAAGCTGTGCAAATGGGAGCAGAATTGGTTCAAAACAGAAAATAGCCAGTTATGGTGACAGGAACATTTTCACACCTAGAAGATGTTAAAAGTGGGGTTCAGTAGGGATCAGTTTTGGGGCATTTGCTGTTTTTAATTTACATTAATAATTTGATAAGCCCATATCAAGTAAACTTGTAAAGTTTGCCGATGACACAAAATTGGGGGTACGGGCTGATAACATTAAGGCAGCAGAATCAATACAGTTAGATGTAAGCAAAATCCAGATGCGGGCAGATAAATGTCAGAAGAAATGTATTACATATAGGAAGTAGAAATATTTAATGTAAATATACAATGTGGGGGGATCTTGAACTAGAAACTGCACTGTATGAGAAGGGCTTGGGCATCCTAGTAGACTCATCACTATCAAATCCAGACAATGCACAGGAGAGATTAGGAAGGCTAACAGAATGTTTGGCAATATAATGCGCTCAGTGGAGTTCAAGTCCAGAGATGTTCTCCTTAAGCTCCATAATGAGCTTGTGAGGCCACACCTTGAGTACTGTGTACAATTTCGGTCTCCATACTGTGTGAGGGATATGAAGGCACTGGAGAGAGTCCAGAGAAGGGTGACTAGGCTCATTCCAGCTCTGCAGGGTATGAGCTATGAAGAAAGATTGAATGAGAGGAGAATGAGAGGAGACATGATAGAAGTCTTCAAACTCATTCAGGGTATAAGTAAAGTGGATGCCAGCTGTTACTTCAAAATTAATCCATCATCAAGGACACGGGGCCATAGGTGGAGATTAGTTAAGGGGAGATTTCAGACAAACTTCAGGAAGCATTACTTTACACAGCGAGTTGTGGACAAATGAAACAAACTATCCAGTTGTGTAGTTGAGAGTAGTACCTGTCACGTGACCAGCAACAATGAATATATCAATTGAGTCAGGTTTTATGAAAACAAACATTTATTAAATTCTGCTCAACAATAGTGAAAAATATTCAAACGACTAATTTAAATGGAAGGTAACTGCTGTACGGCAACTCTGGAACAGTTCTTAAAAGTGTAAATGCGAAAACAGTTCTTAAAGTGGTAATTTCAAACACAGTTCTTAGAATGGTAAATTCGAAAGCCCAAGAGATTTATACAGTCAACTAGGAGAGACTTTCCTGAAGTAAAGAATTCCTCGAAGACATGACGTTACTGCTGATCCCAGCTGGAACCTGCCTTGTCCGCAGGATTCACGACGACGGAAATAAAACGGTTTAAAGGAACTGACCTTTTCCTCTGGAAAATAGACACTGCACAATCCTTCCTGCTTTAGCAGAGGATATCTCAGATGCAGATCACTATTTCTTGAATGAAGATTCAATAAAGGTCGATCCTCTCCAAAACCGCCAAATGACATCAGCTTTACTCGACTCTGCGAGTTCCCATACCTTAATAAGGTCTTCAGTCTCTCACACTACTTACAATAGAAAGTAGAATTCCACTTTAAAATGAAACTGCATCATAAGATGAATACACAGCATAATGGAGTATCTGACGGCTTAAATAACAAATTAAACTTAAAACTAACTGTGTAACCCCAGAGGTCTCCCTTTTATACCCGTGGTGAAAATGTCATCACGTGACCTCACACTGGCGGAAAAATTACATCACCCCACCATCACATGACCATTACCTCGTGCTCATAAGACACTCAATTACATCATGGTCATAAGACAGTCACAAGATATCCATGAGGTATGTAACACCTCCCTCCAAAAAAAAATTTTGGTCTTTTAGGAGCAAAATTTTAACAGCTATTTACACAAAAAAAACAAATGTATAAAATCTACAACATACATGATATACATAGTATTATCATACAGCATCTTGCAAACTAATATACAGTAGGAGTGTTACAAATGTTAAAATACCACTCCAAAAAAAATTTACATTGTACATTTAACATCTAGATAGACAATCAGCGATCACATTATCCTTACCTTTAATATGAGTTATCAAAATATTATACTCCTGTAACATCAAACTCCAATTTAGTAATCTTCTATTTTTGTTTTTCATCTTACTCAAAAACACTAATGGATTATGATTGGTGTAAACTATGAGTGGTTTCTGAGTAGTACCAACATACACTTCAAAATGTTGTAAAGCCAAAATTAGAGATAATAATTTCATTTTTATAGTTGAATAATTCCTTTGATGGGCATTAGATTTCTTAGCAAAGTAAGCTACCAGATGATCAACTTCATCACCCTCATCCCTTTGAAGTAACACTGTTCCTGCAGCTTCATCACTAGCATCTACAGCTAATGAAAATGGTTTATCAAAGTCAATGGATTTGAGCACAGGTTGACTACATAGTATAGTTTACAATTTATCAAAGGCCTCTTGACAAGGCTCTGTTCAAACAATCTTTTCATTTTTCTTCAAGAGGTGAGTTAATGGAAGAGCAATTTTCACAAAATCCTTACAAAATTTTCGGTAATAACCTATTATACCCAAGAATTTTCTGAGAGTTTTCTTACCAGTTGGAGTGGGTACTTCTAAAATTGCCTGAACTTTTGCCTGAACAGGAGCTAATTTTCCTTGACCCACAACATAACCAAGGTAGGTCACCTTGGTATGAACAAATTCACTTTTAGCTAAGTTAATAGTTAAATTAGCTTTTGAAAGTCTCTCAGATAGTTTCTCCACCACAGTAATATGTGCTTTCCAAGTAATTTTTTCAGTAACTAAATCATCAATATAAGCATCTGTATCTTTTAACCCATGAATCACACTATTAATCATCCTCTGGAAAGTACCTGGTGCATTCTTCATCCCAAATGGAAGAACATTATATTCATATAACCCAGATGGGGTTACAAATGCAGAAATCTCTCTACCTCTATCTGTCAATGGAACACACCAATAACCTTTCAACAAATCAATCTTTGCAAGGAACTTTGCTTGTCCAACTTTATCCACAGAATTATCTACCCTAGCAATTGGATATGCATCAGTTTTTGTCACAGCATTCACCTTCCTGTAATCTGTACAAAACCGAATACTATTGTTTGGGTTAGGCACCATAACACACGGTGAACTCAAATTCGAATTAGAAGGTCTAATAATATTATTCTCTAACATATACTTAATTTATTGTTCAGCAAGTTCACATATTTCCCTGTTCATCTGATATGGATGTTGCTTTATAGGCTTTGTATCTCCCACATCTACATCATTAACCAATTTCCCCCGGGATCAATAAAGTATGACTATGACTATGACTATCATGCGAAGCTATGGTGGTTCTTCTAGGAATGTCTGGAAATAAATCCCTATATTTAAAAATTAACTGTTTCATCTGCTCTCTCTGCTCTGGCTGTAAATGAGCTAATTTCTCACCAATATTTTCCAGAATTGTTGAGTTTGATAATCTGGCAAAAATAATGTTGGGTTTAAAATGAGTTTCAGGTCAATCATCCATTAAGTTCCCAGTGGGATCAAACTCATTATTATTGACTACAACAGTCATAGTAGAAGCAACACACATCAAAGTTGCTGGTGAATGCAGCAGGCCAGGCAGCATCTCTAGGAAAAGGTACAGTCGACGTTTCAGGCCAAGACCCTTCGTCAGGACTAACGGAAGGAAGAGCAAGTAAGAGATTTGAAAGTGGGAGGGGGAGGGGGAGATCCAAAATGACAGGAGAAGACAGGAGGGGGAGGGATGGAGCCAAGAGCTGGACAGGTGATTGGCAAAGGGGATATGAGAGGATCATGGGACAGGAAGTCTGGGGAGAAAGACAAGGGGGGGGGAACAGAGGATGGGCAAGGGGTATAGTCAGAGGGAGAGAGGGAGAAAAAGGAGAGTGAGAGAAATAATGTGTGTATATAAATAAATAACGGATGGGGTACGAGGGGGAGGTGGGGCATTAGCGGAAGTTAGAGAAGTCGATGTTCATGCCATCAGGTTGGAGGCTACCCAGACGGAATATAAGATGTTGTTCCTCCAATCTGAGTGTGGCTTCATCTTGACAGTAGAGGAGGCCGTGGATAGACATGTCAGAATGGGAATGGGATGTGGAATTAAAATGTGTGGCCACTGGGAGATCCTGCTTTCTCTGGCAGACAGAGCGTAGGTGTTCAGCAAAGCGGTCTCCCAGTCTGCGTCGGGTCTCGCCAGTATATAGAAGGCCACATCGGGAGCACCGGATGCAGTATATCACCCCAGCCGACTCGCAGGTGAAGTGTCGTCTCACCTGGAAGGACTGTCTGGGGCCCTGAATGGTGGTAAGGGAGGAAGTGTAAGGGCATGTGTAGCACTTGTTCCGCTTACAAGGATAAGTGCCAGGAGGGAGATCAGTGGGGAGGGATGGGAGGGGATGAATGGACAAGGGAGTCGCGTAGGGAGCAATCCCTGCGGAAAGCGGGGGGGGGGGAGGGAAAAATGTACATAGTGGTGGGATCCCGTTGGAGGTGGCAGAAATTACAGAGAATAATATGTTGGACCCGGAGGCTGGTGGGGTGGTAGGCGAGGGCCAGGGGAACCCTATTCCTAGTGGGGTGGCGGGAGGATGGAGTGAGAACAAATGTGCGTGAAATGGGGGAGATGCGTTTGAGAGCAGAGTTGATAGTGGAGGAAGGGAAGCCCCTCTCTTTAAGAAAAGAAGGACATCTCCCTCGTCCTGGAATGAAAAGCCTCATCCTGAGAGCAGATGCAGCGGAGACAGAGGAATTGTGAGAAGGGGATGGCATTTTTGCAAGACAGGGGGAGAAGAGGAATAGTCCAGATAGCTGTGAGAGTCAGTAGGCTTATAGTAGACATCAGTGGATAAGCTGTCTCCAGAAACAGAGACAGAAAGATCTAGAAAGGGGAGGGCGGTGTCGGAAATGGACCAGGTAAACTTGAGGGCAGGGTGAAAGTTGGAGGCAAAGTTAATAAAGTCAACGAGCTCAGCATGCATGCAGGAAGCAGTGCCAATGCAGTCTATCCACGGCCTCCTCTACTGTAAAGATGAAGCCACACTCAGGTTGGAGGAACAACACCTTATATTCTGTCTGGGTGGCCTCCAACCTGATGGCATGAACATCGACTTTTCTAACTTCCGCTAATGCTCCACCTCCCCCTCGTACCCCATCCGTTATTTATTTATATACACACATTCTTTCTCTCACTCACCTTTTTCTCCCTCTCTCCCTCTGACTATACCCCTTGCCCATCCTCTGTTCCCCCCCCCTTGTCTTTCTCCCTGGACCTCCTGTCCCATGATCCTCTCATATCCCCTTTGCCAATCACCTGTCCAGCTCTTGGCTCCATCCCTCCCCCTCCTGTCTTCTCCTGTCATTTTGGATCTCCCCCTCCCCCTCCCACTTTCAAATCTCTTACTAACTCTTCCTTCAGTTAGTCCTGATGAAGGGTCTCGGCCTGAAACGTCGACTGCACCTCTTCCTACAGATGCTGCCTGGCCTGCTGCGTTCACCAGCAACTTTGATATTTGATGCAGATAAGGTAATCTGTTTTGCTCCCAGTTTATAAACTATCTGCTGAAACAATTCAGACATAAAATTACTACCTTGCTCAGATTGTATTTCCTTAGGCAACCCAAAATGAGTAAAGAATTTTATAAGAGCCTTTGACATAGTTTTGACTGTTATATTCCTAAGAGCTATTGCCTCTGGAAACCTAGATGCTGTGCACATAATGTCCAGCAAATATTGATGTCCAGTTTTAGTTTTCGGCAATGGGTCTACACAATCTATAATAATTTTGGAAAACGGCTCACCAAATGCTGGAATCGGTTGCAGTGGGGCCACTGGAGTAACTTGTTTAGGATTACCCACAATTTGACAAGTATGACACGTCCTGCAAAATGTCGCCACATCTTTTCTTAAACTAGGTCGGTAAAGGTGTTTAAAAACCTTGTTCATAGTTTTCTTTACACCTTGATGGCCACCCAAAGGCACACTATGAGCCATAGTTAAAATCTCATTCCGATAGGCTTTAGGAACTACTACCTGGTGATTAACTTTCCATTCCTCACTTGCAGGAATTGTAGGTGATCTCCACTTCCTCATTAATACTCCCTTTTCAAAATAATATCCTCCTGGCACCTTCTCAATTTCACTATCTGAAAGAGCTTGTTCCTTTAATTTGATAATCTCGGGGTCTCTACTCTGCTCTGCTATCATCTCCTTCCGAGATAAAGACAAATCTTCATGGTCAGACTTACTACAATAATCTTGATCAAATAATGAAGGTAAGAAAGATTCTGACACATCCTCAAAATTCGAATCCCGAGGTGAACAGTCATGGGTAACAACCTCATCCTGTACATCAGTCTTTTTAGCCATAGCTCGAGTGACAACACAGAAAGAATCTGTGTTAGAACCCCTCTGTGGTTCCTCAGAAAAAGGCTTTATTGTCAAATGCACTTCAGGAAAAATTTGTCCATCTGCTAAGTCATTCCCTGACAATAGAGAAACATCATTCATGGGTAAACTGGGTTGTAGTCCTACTTTAACAGGCCCTGTAACTAACCCTGACCTTAAACTTACTCTATGTAAATATACTTAAATGTACTCTATGCATAAGGGCACTCCCAGCTCCTCATATATAGTTTACCTCTCCAATGTCTGACTCATCACTAAACTACAGAACACTGTCTAACATTAGTGATTGAGAAGCTCCAGTATCTCTAAGGATTCTTATTGGCACTGGAGTGGATCCCCCTTTCAAGGATACAAATCCTTCGGTTATAAACTGTTCATATCCCCTCTTAACTTGGTCAGACTCTGACAAAACTTCATTGGTATTTATCGAACTCTGTGGATTTACAGGTGTTTCAATATGCTGCACACAAGCATCTGGGACTGCTTCCTTCTCTTTCTTTTTCAATCAAAAACAGTTAGGTATTACATGTCCAGGTTTCTTACAATAATTACAAATAGGATCAAAATGTCTTTCCTTCGCATGTCTCCCTTCATCCTTACCTTTCTCACTAACTTCAGGTTTAATTGCTGGTTTACCTTGATTCTCTGGCTATTTTTCCTTTTAGAAGTTCTACCTGGAGAAAATTTACTCTTATGAATTAAAGTATACTCATCAGCTAATTTAGCAGACTCCTGCAATGTACCAGTGTCCCTTTCATTTAAGTATGTCCTCACTTCAACAGGAATACTTTTAAATTCCTCCAGTAAAATCAACTCTTTTAATTTATTATACTCCCCATTCACATTTTCAGAGGAACCCCATCCCTCAAAACACACAGATTTCTCATAGGCAAATTCCTTGTAAGTTTTTTCCACAGATTTCTTCAAATTTCTGAATCTTTCTCTATAAGCTTCTGGAACCAGTTCATATGCTTTCAATATATGCAGCTTCACAATACCATAATCAAGTTCTTGCTCAGCAGTTAAAACTGTATAAACTCGTTGTGCCTTGCCCCTAATTACACTTTGCAACATCACTGACCATCTATCTTTCGGCCACCCTAAACTCAGAGCAACACTTTCAAAATGTTGGAAATATTTGTCCACTTCTGTTTCATTAATTGGAGGAGCCAAAATAACCTCTCGACTAGCAACAAACTGTTTCCTAGAACCAGAGGACTTATTTTCCATCCTTAATTTCTCCATCTCTAGCTCAAATTTCCTCTGGTTATCAGTTTCTCTTTCTTTAAATTCCCTTAGTTTATTTTTCTCTCTTTCTTCAAATTTCCTAGTTTTATTTGCCTCCCTTTTGGCCATTTCTGCTTTAAATTTCTCAAACTTTATCTGTTCAAGATGTAACTGCATTTCCAGTGTACTCATTGGAAACCTCCCTAACACCTCATCATCAAACTTTCCTGAACTTATATAATGCTCTGCGATTTTTGTCTGAATTACGGGCTTTGTTGTAATCTTCGTAATTCCTCTAAGATCCAACCTCCTAACAATCTCAGATACATTACCCTTTCTTGCCTTTGCCAAAAACTCCGGGGCTGGCGATTCTCTAAAGTCATCAATATTCATTGCTGCCGAATACCATCCACAGACCAATCAAACAAAAGAATTGGGTATTTCCCTTTTCCAAATCAGGTTGATAATTAAACAAGCACCTAAGCTCAAAATTGGAACAATCCCAGGTGAGCCACCAAATTATCTCATGTGACCGGCAACAATGAATATATCAATTGAGTCAGGTTTTATAAAAACAAACAAACATTTATTAAACTCTGCTCAACAATAGCGAAAAATATTCAAACGACTAACTTAACCGGAAGTTAACTGCTATACGGCAACTCTGGAACAGTTCTTAAAAGTGTAAATGCGAAAACAGTTCTTAAAGTGGTAAATTCAAACACAGTTCTTAGAATGGTAAATTCGAAAGTCCAAGGGATTTATACAGTCAATTAGGAGAGACTTTCCTGAAGTAAAGAATTCCTAGAAGACTTGACGTTACTGTTGATCCAAGCCGGATCCTGCCTTGTCTGCAGGATTCACGACGGAAGTGAAACGGTTTAAAGGAACTGACTTTTTCCTCTGGAGAATAGACACTGCACAATCCTTCCTGCTTTAGCAGAGGATATCTCAGATGCAGATCACTATTTCTTGAACGAAGATTCAATAAAGGTCGATCCTCTCCAAAACCGCCGAACAGCATCAGCTTTACTCGACCCTGCGAGTTCCTGTACTTTAGTAAGGTCTTCAGTCTCCCACACTACTTACAATAGAAAGTAGAATTCCACTTTAAAACAAAACTGCATCATAAGATGAATACGCAGCATAACAGAGTATCTGACGACTTAAATAACAAACAAAACTTAAAACTAACTGCATCACCCTAGGGGTCTCCCTTTTATACCTGTGGTGAACATGTCATCACGTGACCTCACACTGGTGGGAAAACTACATCACCCCACCATCACATGACCATTACCTCATGCACATGATACTCAATTACATCGTGGTCATAAGACAGTCATAAGATATCCATGAGGTATGTAACATACCTTAGAGACTTTCTAATCTAAACTAGATAGCTATTTCAACAAACTATGTGAATAGGAATTTGGCAAGATTTGTTGGGCTGAAGGGCCTGTTCTTGTCAAAACCTTTCTCATGCTCTACTGTTCTAAAAGGAGCTCAGTGGCCAGGGTTGCCAACTTTCTCACTCCCAAATAAGGGACAAATACGGGACACTTGTGTTTACCCCGAGAAAGACTATCATGACCATGAAGACTTGCGCGGGCACCTGTGTACACATGCGTGACATGCGCATATGTAACGCACGCATGTGTGTACGTGCTGATTTTTTTTCTACAAATCGGTTTTGGTTTAATCTTCCCGATTCTGTTAAGTGAAACTACACTGTACATACATTATTTCTACTTTATATGGGCTGTGTATTTAGCATATCATTCCTGCTTTAACAATATGTTAGTGTTATTTTAGGTTTTATGTGTTATTTGATATGATTTGGTAGGTTTTTTTTGGGTATGGGAACACTCAGAAATTTTTCCCATTAAAATAATGGTAATTGCTTCTTCGCTTTACGCCATTTCAGCTTGCGAATAGGAATGCTCTACCTTAGCAGGGGAAATACGGGACAAGGGCGGTCCTGTATGAGATAAACCAATTTAGCCCAAAGTTCAGGATGTCCCAGCTAATACGGGACAGTTGGCAACCATATCAGTGGCATAAATTTATAGGTTTATAGGCAGATTGTGGGGCCTCTGTGTATTGTAAGGGACAACAAATCCCACAGAGAAAACTGCTGCCTCCTACATCAATCTTTCTCCTGTACAACAGACACCCCACTTGTCCGTAAGTCATCTCCTGCACTCAACGTTTCCCTCACCACAGCACTCACACCTTACACCAGAAACTTAGATAGCCGATATTCAACTTCATTTTGTGGATTAAAGAGTCCATTAATCGCTGATTAAAACATCAAGGAAGATTGAGACATCGACGTGAAGGCAGAAGGCAACTGAGAGTTCAGTGTTGATGCCCAGCATTTACTTTGCTGCTGGAGGAGATGTCTGTG